>NC_137270.1:45290884-45315884 GCF_053477335.1 Acartia tonsa | reverse complement strand
TCTCTCTGAATCTATCTTTCTCTTATTCTCTCTCTCTCTCTCTCTCTCTCTCTCTCTCTCTCTCTCTCTCTCTTTCTCTCTTTATGTTATTCTCTCTCTCTCTCTCTCTCTCTCTCTCTCTCTCTCTCTCTCTCTCTCTCTCTTCTCTCTCTCTCTCTCTTTCTTTCTCTCTCTTTCTCTCATTCTCTCTCTTTCTCTCTTTCTCTGACTCTCTCTTTCTCTCTCTCTCTCTCGTTCTCTCTCATATTCTCTCTTTCTCTCTCTCTCTCTTAATTGCTTAACTACTCAATATTAAATTGTTAGGGAAGCTAAGTATTGTTGTATGGACAGGTTTCAGGCTATTTCTTTTTATTCGATTCTATCTATCTATGGGTTTATCTATCTATCTAAAAAGAACCTAAAAGTCATATCTAGTAAATTTTATTTCGGAATTGTTTAACGAACATACTTAATTTAAGATTGCGTGATTTATTTCGAAATAGAAATATAAAACGTAAAAATTTATTATTTTTCAAAATCTTCTATTTATTTACGAAGTACTTCGTAAATAAATATTAAGAAATTTGAATATTTAGAAAAATAGAAATAGGGATATATTTTTGAACGAACGGAGAGGGGAATAAATATCCTATTTTTGAAATAGAATTCTTGCACACGTAAATTAATATTCCCCAATTTCAATATTTTCATATCTCTAAATTCCCTTCCAAATTTTCTCGAAATACGATACGTTTAGGGTTTAGAATACTTAATATTTTAAATATCTAGTAGACACATCATTGTTAATATTTTTAGATATTTCTACTTTAAATTATATGTACGGGAATACAATTTAATTTTCAGCATATATATATACATAAATCTATCTATAACTAGCAGACACGTCACTTGAGTATGGGGGGGAGGGCGACTTTTCACCATTAATAAAAGTTTAAAAAGAGGAAAAGTAGAGAAATAATTTTTTGGTGGGGGGGGGGGGGTGTATTATTATGTAACTTTTATAAGAACCTACATGAGAAGATGAGAAGAACCATATCGGTTCAGCAGTTAGCGAGATCCTTCGGTACATACAGAAAGACAGACACACACACAGAGACATCGTGTTACTTTTATATAAAGATTATGGTGTTTAAAAAGGCGAAACATTCTGGGCCTAAAATTTATCTGTCAACAAATTTATTTCGTGTTAGTGTTTTTTTAGTTTTCAAGAAATGAATGAGGATGTGCTGGGTAAAAGGGAAAGTAAATCGTAAAAAATAACATGAGAAGGATTTTTAAAGTCAACCAAGTTATATTAATATTTTAGTTTTTATTTTGGTTAGTAAAATTGGGAAATCCCTAGCTCGCTAGCCGCGTTTCAGCAGTCGGTAATCCTAAGAAAACTTACCATTTACAAAATTAAAAATAAGCTGGAAGTCTAAAATGAGTGTTAATTTAATCATTTTTTTGGTCATTTAAAAAAACTTTAATATACTTATCCGTATACCCGTAGAAAGCATGAAAAGTAATATATATTGCATTTTTACAAAGAAAATTTTAAGGAATTTGAAGAAAAAACAAACTATATTTGGTGCCTTAAATTATTATTAGATTTAAGGAATGAATATATAATATTATACATGGATGTTATGACAGAATAAAAACAACAATGTCAATTTAGGTTGCTAACATTGAATCACTTTTTGGTCTGTTCTTTCATCCTGTAGGAGGGGAGGGGCCAGCCCGTGCCTGTGCCATTGGCATCTCGGGGCTAAAAGTACTGGTTTTAATCTTATGATAGTACATTGTCTATCCGCGGAAAGATGTTTATAATACGATGCGATAAATAACTATTCCAGAATGGCTTCGTAAATATCCGATGGATGCGAACCGGTTCAAAGTCATCCTGAAAAATCATGTATATCATCGTATTACATATATTTCATTAGGAATATTAAAATAATTATCATAAAATTGGTGTAATCTTATAATTTATATATCCGCGGATAGCAGGCTTTGTATTTTTATATTTACGATGTTGTTTTATCTTTTGTTGAAGTCTAATGTCAAAATGAAATTAATCTCATGTGTTCTACAATGGTTTACACATATATACATCCCCAATGACGATAAACATAATTATCCCTTTTGTAGATTGAAATTAGCGGGGCTATAAAACTTAGGGTACTAGTTTATTTTAGTCCAATATCCCCTCCATCTCTGCATTAAACTATAGGTATGATTTTTAATACACAGGTAGTCCTATTAGGGTATTAATTTAGGTATATCTATCTATTAGGGTTGAGCCGGATATCTGGCCAACACTGGATATCCGGCCGGATATCTGGCATTATAAATCATCCAAATTTCCGGTATCCAGATAGTTTCAATATCCGGTATCCGGTTGGATATCTGGTCCAACCCTACTATCTATTATTCTACAATTCTAAACAAATCTGAATATGTATGTATAATTTGAATATAAATGACAGAAGTAGTATAACCTTACTCGACTGCCAAATTAATAAGATCTTATTTGCTTGAAATATTTGTAGACTTTTTAATAATTACAATAACAGATCTATAGTATAGATGTATAATTATATACAGACAACCACCTCCCTTCCCTCCCTTTTCGTCTGCTTCTAAATTATTTTCTGTTACTTGGCTGTGTTATTATAAGCGACACAATTGGTTGATTTTCAATGACCTAATAGAAAATTGCACAAGGTTGATGCGATGAGGAGATACAGTTATTAACCCTTTCTCCCTCGAGTGTTTTACTCTAATACTACAAAAAGTAACCTGTTTCTACCTTATATGTTCAATCAAAAATTAAAAGTTGACATAACAACAGCATATCAGTCTAACATAAATTGGCGGTTTTCCTGAAAGTATATATCGAGCATACCCCCCCCCCCCATTATTTTGAATCAAAATTGAAAATGATGGAATGGAAGGTAGTTCTAAAATTTTTATTTTATAGTTTAAGTCGGGTTAGGTTAAGTAATATTGGGTAAAGGGAGGCCAAACACGGGTCCCATAGGGTTATGTATACCCGCAGGAAAAAACTAACCCCTCTTTTTTCAACAAGGGGGGTGGGGATTCTTTGATTGCAAGGCACTTTAAGGAAAAGCACCCATAGATTTGTTTTTAATGAATTTTATTTGAGATGTATGTATATAAATATGTTTTATTCGTATTTAGTTTCGTAGTATTTGATATACAAATATATGCAGAACATCATCGTAGATAAACAAGGATGACAACATATACATAAGTAGCGAAGCTAATGAATAATTAACAATATAAACGAAAAGGTAATTTGAAGAGAGGATATAGTTGTAAAAGAAATTTAATGCATCTATCTTTAATAAAAGCAGAGAAAAACCCAATCCCCTAATTGTCTATAGAACAGATCTGTAGTATAGAGGTTTTCACAACCAGGAATAAGGTATAACCAACAAGGGAATTAAATCTAAAATATTATTTGGGGGGCAAATGGAGAGGTCGTCAATTTTACGATGTGTTGCCCCCCAACGACAGCTGAAAAACACGTATAGGTTTCGTGATTTTTTCCCGAATTAATTTCGTTATTGGTATGAGCTGATACACAACACAGATAACTACCTACCTCAATTTTTCAATGGCCTTTTTTGTCTACTACCAAATTATTTTCTATTACTTGGCTGTGTTGAAATAACCCACACCATTGGATGATTTTCAGTGACCCAATTGAGAGTCGACACAAGGACACTGCGATGGGGAGATACAGTTATTTAACCCATTCCCCCCTTTAGTGTTTTACTCTAATTCCTTTAGAAATCGTATTATTATAGTAGATACTGAAATTCAGCCCAATCTTTTTTTTTAAAATCAAACTTCTATATTTAATTACAGTCTTGTAAATCACTTTTTCCTCTGGATGACAGACAGACAGACAGACAAAGTGAGTTACTAATAAACCATAAAAGTCTAATACATACATATTACCCCGTCCCGTTTTAGAAAAAAATTGTTAAAATTTTTGCCCCCAGCCATAATATGGTTGATTTATGCAAAATAATGACCCATGCAAAATATTTTTTCTGTAATGCAAAAATTGCGATGGTACAAGAACTGAAAAGTTTTTAAACTTTGCAAAAATTGCCTGTTTTTAAAGCTCTTGTACCATCTCAATTTTAAAGATTTTTTACAAAATTTCAACTCTAGTGTGTCGATATAAACCTGAAATTTACCAAAAAATATGTGGGCAATCTCAATTATAACATATGAAGGACAAAGGTGTAGCAAGTAATTTTCCAAAGTGAAAATTGCCAAAATTCATACATAAATAATAGGGTTGGGCCGGATTGGACAGATACAGATATCCGGCTGATTTAAAATGCTTGATATTAAGTATTCAGGTTTATATTTACACACTAAAATTGAAATTTTGTAAAAATTGTTAAAATTGAGATGGATCTAAAGCTTTAAAAACGGTCTTTTTGCAGATTTTAAAAAGTTTGTACCATCTCAATTTTAATGATTTTCACAAAATTTCAATTCTAGTGTGTCAATATAAACCTGAATACCGGATATCCTGCATTATAAATCATCCTGATATCCATAACTGTCCAATACGGCCCAACCCTATTATTTATGTATGAAATTTGGCAATTTTTACTTTGGAAAATTACTTGCTACACCTTTGTCTTTCATATGTTATAATTGAGATTGCCCACATTTTTTTTGGTAAATTTCAGGTTTATATTGACACACTAGAGTTGAAATTTTGTAAAAATCTTTAAAATTGAGATGGTACAAGAGCTTTAAAAACAGGCAATTTTTGCAAAGTTTAAAAACTTTGCAGTTCTTGTACCATCGCAATTTTTGCATTACAGAAAAAATATTTTGCATGGGTCATTATTTTGCATAAATCAACCATATTATGGCTGGGGGCAAAAATTTTAACAATTTTTTTCTAAAACGGAACGGGGTAATACATATATTACATATATTATATGTACATTATATATATATATATTTACTATATATATAGTGCATAAACTACATATGTTTATTTTAAACACACTCTAAAAAAAATAAAACTATATCTAAATTTTCTATAATATAAAGAATAGTTATTTATCATATCGTATTAAAGACAGTTTTTCGCGGATATTAAAATGTTATATCCACCTGTTTAACCGTATTCCCTCCCATCCTAATAGGTGAATGTACTGACCAATAAATGAGGTATATGTTAGCAACCTAAATTGGCGACAATTTACCCTTTACAATATTTGCACGATTATTCTGTTTACATTCTTAAAACTTAAAACATGATTCCAGAAATCAAAACGTTTATAAGTGATATAGTTGGCCTAGTGCCATGACTATTTGAAACTGTGATTCCCAAGATTATTTGGCATAATATTATAACTAGCATTAATGTGAAGTATTAATTTTTCTAGCAGTGTAAAGGCAATTGTATCTGATTGAAAGTTGAACAAATTTGAATTGTAATTTATCATAACTAGGGCCCGGCTAGCGAGTAAAAAAAGGATAAAAGTCTTTATGAAAAAGTACAATATTAATTTTACAGTCAGAAAGATAGTTTATGTATATAAAACCATGGAGAGGGGGGGGGGGAGGAGGCATTGGGTTGTTTATTATCCTGGACCCCAAAGTTTTATATTAATATTTATTTATTAGTCGACTTAACAACTTTAGGGACTTTTATTAAAGAAGTTGTATCAACTTTTTTGCTTTTTATTTAAGATAGCTAGCCGGTCCTTTCAGTAAGTAGTAGATGTAAAATTTTTCATAGAATTCAGATATGCAGTCGGTTTTTTTTGTAGACCTCTTATTTTTTAAGTAATTTAAGTTTTTTAAAAAAATAATTAAGTCGGTTTTAAGGTACTAAAACGCAACAAAATAAAAGAAGAAAATAGCCAGTATAAACAAAAATAGTAAGATCTTTAATTTGACACCTTACTTTTAAAATTCTGTTGAGTAATTGTTGAAAAAATCTATCTTTTTAACCTCGGTTTAATGAAAACATTAAACCTAAATATTTTCTCATACAGACATAAAAAATATGGGTTCATATATACCATTAGAATGAGAAAAATAATATGAATCCATTGTAAGCAAAATTGAAAAAGTTTAAAAAAATTGTAATAAAAAATAGAAAAAATAAAAAAGTTATTTTAAGAATTGTAACTACTAAACTAGCCAATCACAAATCGCAAAAATTGACGAATCGGGAAGCTTAATCTATAAAATTAACCTATAGAATTGCCAGAAAAAAAGGAGAACGTTCATACAATATATACAATAGATACTACAATAAATATAGTGATATTAAAGAACATGTAAAGAATGAAAAATTATGAACAAATATGCATCAGTCTGTTTATAAACTTCAAAGCAATGCAGTTAAAAATACATTATTGTTTCTTGTGTTTAAAAAATATCTGCTACATTGCATTGTCTTTTGTTTAGGTTTTGTTCAGGTTTGGTTCAAGCTAACCCTTTAAAGCTGAAAATTATGATACTTAAAATAAACTTATTTTTTTTTATTATAGTTTTATAAACCTTTTTCAATTTTGCTTAGAATAGATTCGTAATATTTTTCTGATTCTAAAGTTATATATGAACCCATGTTTTTTATGTCTGTTTGAGAAAATATTTAGGTCTAAAGTTTTTATTCAAACCGAGGTTAAAAAAATAGATTTTTTCAATAATTACTCAACAGAATTTTAAAAGTAAGGTGTCAAATTAAAGATCTTACTATTTTTGTTCATACTGGCCATTTTCTTCTTTTATTTTGTTGCGTTTTAGTACCTTAAAACCGACTTAATTATTTTTTTAAAAAACTTAAATTACTTAAAAAATAAGAGGTCTACAAAAAAACCGATTGCATATCTGAATTCTATGAAAAATTTTACATCTACTACTTACTGAAAGGACCGGCTAGCTATCTTAAATAAAAAGCAAAAAAGTTGATACAACTTCTTTTGAATGGTTGGTTAATTAAGTTAAATGTCGAAACGTTTTAACCACTAATTGTAATCTAAAGAAGAATATTGTGTATTGTCATTGGGGATGTACATAAATTTATCGGCCATTGTCTTATCCCTTTAGATTCCTGATATTAAGCAAATGTTGACGCAAAATACCATCTTAAGTAACCCCCCCCCTCACCACTTCTACCTAATCAAAAAAATAAATATGGTGGGTAGTATTAGTTTGTGTGTTTATACTTTAGGTCAGGTTGGGTTAGATTATATTTGGTACTAGGTAGCCCGCAGGGTTATGACAACGTAGTTTTAGGGTTGGATGTCTGTTGGGTAACCTTATACCCATCGGGTTAATTTACGATGTAACTGTATGTAAGGGATCTAAAGGGATAAGACAATTGCCTATGAATTGATGTGCATTTACAATGATACTACACAAAATTAACCCTTCTATAGATTACTAATAGTTGGAGAAACCTTTGGATACTGAACTAAAAGAACAATCTAACCAAAATTAATTAAAAGTCCCCAAAGTAATTAAGCCAACAAATAGCAAAACGTTATTATATAACTTTGGGAACAAGAGTAATAAACACAGCCTAATGTCCCCTCCCTCCCTGCTGTAAGTATAGTATTGTATGCCTTTGAATATACAAACTTTGAGATTAGTTTAAGACTGTTTGCATGCCATTCTATATAAAAACAAGGCCAGTATTCAAAAACATTGCTTTAAAACAACAAATATATGGATCATAGAAAAAAAACGAAGTAGCGGGTTTCTTCGTATTTTCACAGTAGCTTTTCTCCTATTTCTAGCCCCTGCTGTGGACTCTAACCCTGCAAGGAAATCATTAACATTTACCCAACCTAACCTAAATTAACCAAAAGCTACTGTGAAAATACGACGAAACCCGCTACTTAGTTTTCTTCTCATGCTCCAAATAAATTGATATTATTTGCTATTTAGGGAAGCTTTATAATTGTTCTACGCATTATGGAGCTCTCCTAACTATTATCATTCATTTAATTCAAATAATATTGTTTTAGGGGGACATTAGGAAGTTTATTACACTAGTCCCCAAAGTTTTATAATAACATTTTCTTGATAGTTAGCTCAACAACTTTTGGACTAATATTGAATTTTAATTTGTTGGTTCATTAAGTCGAGTGTTTAAACATTTTAACCACTTATGATAATCTACAGAAGAGGTAATTCTGTGTATCATCATTGGGGATGTGCATAAATTTATTGAACAATGTATTATCCCTTCAGATCACTGAAAATTGATTTTTTTAAAGAATAAATTTTTAGTTACTTTGTGAAAACATAAAATGTTAAACATTTTTCTTTCGGCCCTATATGATCTGTTTTTATATCGAATAAATAGATAAGTGATTATTCATCTTTATACCCTGTAAAACTTAGGAATTCTTGTTATATCGACAATATAAGATTAATCGGATTGACTACATGTCAATATACGTCAGTCATGACCTTTTTTAAGTTTAATTATAAAGGCCTCTAGAGGCATAGCGGCTAGTGTCAATATAAAGCGTTAAGTTTAACTGGTATACATGTATAGTTACACGCGCCTGCGCCCCTAGCATTTGGAGGATAAAGATAGCAGTAAAGTAGCCTAAAACCATCACGGGACCTATGTAAAAACTTCCCTATAACCATTGGGGACATTGGGCTGTTTATTACACTAGTCCCAAGTTTTACAATTTCGTTTTCTTGTTCGTTGGCTTAACAACTTGGGAAACTTTTATTGAATTTTGATTGCTTGGTTTATTTAGCTGAGTGTGAAACTTTTTAATCACTTAATTTAAAGAAGGATATTTTTTGTATAATCAATTGGGATGTACATAAAGTTATCGGTTATTGTCTTATCCTTTTAGATACATGAGTAAAATAGCCTAAAACCATCTCGGGACCTATGTGAAAACTTTCCATACTAAGCATCACCTTACTCCAAAAAAGTTTTAATATCATTAATTTTAGTCTTACTTGTATGTTACACTAGATTTTCAAGTATTTAAAAAGAAACCCAAGGATGGCTAAAATAATGATACTCCCCGTTCAACCCCTTTACTACATCCCTTCAACTTTTACTGGATGAACGAACTGACCAACAAATGAGTTCCATTTAAGCAACCTAAATTGGCGACAATATTTCCCCTGTCATAATATCCACGTATATTCTATATCCATTATGACAACATTCTATAATTTTTTTCCACTTTAAGTTAAAGTCAGGAGGGAGAGGAAATCGGACCGTAAATTACACTGGTGCCCAACGTTTTATAACTACATTATCGTATTCGTTGACTCAAAAACTTTGGGCATGTTTATGAAATTTTGATTGGTTTGTTTTTACTTACAGTGCACATACTTTTGAACCAATTTTTTTTATTTTTATTGTTTGTCATCATCGGGAATGTAAACTCATTCATCGTCCATTGTCTTATCCCTCAAGAATATTGAATTTATCCGTAAGATTTCTTAAAAATGAAAAGTTTGCATGTCGTATAACATCAATATAACAACAAAATTAATATCAGGGGTAACATGCAATAGTGGGGGTGTTAGGGGGGTGGGGGGGGGTGGGGGTTATCCCTCACTTGGTGGAAGAAATGATATAATTAGACTTGGGAAAATTTGTTGTCAATTTAGCTTGCTAATATGTACTTTATTTATTGGTAAATTCGTGCATCCAGTAAATTTAGTCAATAAAAGGGATACTTTTGTTTATCATCATAGGAAACGTACATTATTTTATCGTCAATTTTCTTATCCCCTAATACCTTATCTTTTTTTCTTAGTTTTTATTTATTGAGCTTCACTTATGTTTATCTTTGTCCTCATATTTAGAACCAGAGATCTAAAGGGATAAGACAATGGCCGATAAATTGATGTACAACCCCAAAAATAAAACACAAAATTACATCTTCTGTACATTACAATTAGTTGTTGAAACGTTGGAACACTAAACTTAATAAACTAACCAATCAAAATATAATAATAGTCCCCAAAGATGTTTTGCAAACGTTACTATAAAACTTTGGGGACTAGTGTAATAGAGAAAGAAATAACCCCTCTCCCCCTGGTTAAAAACAATAAATTTAGTTTTGCTGTGTAAAAAAATGCTGTACTCTATGCGCTAAAGAATAAGTATACATAAAAAAAACAATCCTAAAATTTCGATAACAACTCAACCGTTTAATTCTATATTTAAGTGAAGCTTTACATAGGTCCCGTAGTAGTTTTAAGCAATCTTATTTATATTTTCAGGTCTAGGATGGTTTTAGGCTATTTTCATTCTCTTCCCTGTCCCATCCAATACATTGTAGAGTCTCTAGATGCTAGGGGCGCAGTCACTGCTAGTTCTCTATAGATCTATATTGATTAATTTTCATTACACCTTTTGAATAAAAAATAACCACCGTTTTAAAACCGATAAAACTTATTTGTAAATTAATTTGTTGAACAGAAAAAAAAAATATTTCATAATTATTGTCCTTTAGTTTTTCCTTGGTTTATTCCATGTCTGTGCAAGATAAAGACTGCTCTATTGACCTTTGGAGAGAACTTGAATATCAATTTTCAATTTTAAAACACTAGTGTCTCAACCCCCTCTCAAAAACATTACATGGACCTATACGAAGCTTCTCTTTAAAAGAGAATCATGACGGTTCAGTGGTTATCGAGATCTGAAGCCACAAACCGACAAAGATACACAGACTGATAGACATCCTGTTTCTTTTATATAAGGATTAGCACTTTACACAATATCGTTTAATATCCTAATATCGCTATAGACGCTAATAAACGTCCTTGTCCGCTCTCTTATGTTTTGATAATGGATATAGGATATACGTGGATATATAGACAGGAAAAAAATTTATCGCAAATATAGTTTGCTAATATGGACCTCATTTATTGATCAGTTCGTTCATCCAATAGAATGGGAGGAGATGGAGTAAAGAGTGTAGATGGGAGGTATGAAAACCTGGTGCAACATCCAGGTAATAATATATCGATTGTCAGCTCTCTCTTATGTTTTGATGCTTTAACCATCTTATCATTTATTTTCAGGAGGGCAATCACTTCCGCTTATCCATAAAAGTAACAGGATCTGTGTGTGTGTGTGTGTGTGTGTGTGTCTGTCTGTATCTAAGAATCTTGCAAAAACATATGAACTGATATGGTTCTCTTTTATAAAGCAGCTTCTTCTAGGTTCTGTAATGGTTCATAACTATTCTAGGGGAGGGTACCACCAATATCCCAAGAAAATTCAACCCGTTTCTTTAAAAAAAAAAAACACACAATAGTAAATATTTACAAGGGGTGTTTAATAGACTATAAAAGTTTTAAAGATTTTTAATCAATATAATAGATTTGAAATCTGCATAAAATTTTAAGGATTTTTTTTATAAAATTAGTTTTTTATATAATTCTTTATTTAAAGGCGCAAATACAAATTAAGTTAAATAATTTTGAGATCTGTGATTGGTGGAAAACTATCTGCGCTCTGATTGGAGAAGCTTAAGTGACGTACATCATTCAACCAATTAGAGCGTAGGTAGTTTCCAATCCAGCTATCCTATTGGTCAAAATTTATTAACTTAAATCGTATTTGCGCCTTTAAATAAAGAATTATATAAAAAACGAATTTTATAAAAAATCCTTAAAATTTTATGCAGATTTCAAATCTATTATATTGATTAAAAATCTTTAAAACTTTTATAGTCTAGTGTTTAATGATGAAGCTAAAGAGTGAAACAATTTGAGCAGTTGATTAAATACATATGTGGTAGTGAGCTCACAACTTCTAGCGTCTTCTAACAACTGCAAGATGATAGTAAGAGAGGGGAAAATGGGCTGTTTATTAAACTATTCCCCAAAGTTTTATAATAACTGTCTCTTATTCGTTGGCTTAACAACTTTGGAGACTTGAGTGAATTTTGATTGGTTGATTCCCTTAAGTGAGTGTTCAACAGTTTTAACCATAATTTTAATCTACAGAAGAGTTAATTTTATGTGTCATCATTGGGGATGTACATTAATCTATCGGCCATTGTCTTATCCTTTAGATCCCTGGCAAGATGATGATTGCACAGAAAATGCAGGGTGTTGTAATCATATATTTTTTTAAATTTTAATATCCGCGGAAGGCTGTCTATAATACGATTCAATAAATAACTATTTGGGTTATACATAATTCTATCGTCCATTGTCCTAACTCATAAGATTCTTGATCATACCTGAAATTAAAACAATACATCACTATTAGTAAAATTTTAAACATCCGTCTATGTAAAAAGAAGCTGGATAATAAGCTGTCTATATTTAATAGCAGCCGTGAAAATCACATTTCTCCCATAGCATTACGGACAGACTGACTGACGAACGGACGATCAGATGGAAAAGTGAATTATAGAGTACCTTCGCTACTAAAAACTATGACTAAATCCGGAAGTCTATGCACACCAACAAAGTATATTAACGATATATCAACCTTTAACCTCTGGAAAATTGTCTATGTTTTAGGCCTTTTAGGTTCGGTTCTATAGTCATTGTAAAACGAATAATAATAGCATAAAAACATTAATATATGTACTGAAAACCTAGGGTACTATTTGTACATCAAGGTACCCCTGTATACTAAAGCTTTAGTAGAGGACATTTGGTTTATGGACTAAATTTTACACATTGGCTTTATAAGGAATCTAAACAATGGATATAGGATATACGTGGATATATTGTCAGGAGTAAAATTGTCGTTAATTTAGGTTGCTTATATGGAACTCATTTATTGATCAGTTTGTTTATTCAGTAGAAGGGGAAGGGATGGGGTTAAGGGGTTGATGGGAGGTATCTATACTTTAGCCAGCTACGTGTGTCACTTTATCAGAGTACATGAAAATAGTGGTGCAACATCCAAGTAATAATATATGGATTATCTAAACATTCAAGAGTACGAAAGACATACAAATTTAGGGTCCGATTTTGTACAGGAAATATTATGTACAATCATTTTCAAACATTTACTTTTGTTACTTATTATTACTTTTATTATTACTTGGATCTTACACTAAATTATCATGTACTTTAATAAAGTGAAACTTGTGGCTGGCTAAAATACCAATTACCCCATCCATCACCTCCCCTCCGACTGGAAGAACATACTAACCAATAAATGAGGACTATATTAGCAACCTAAATTGATGACCAAATTTCTCCTGTCAAAATATCCACGTATATTATACATCCATATACATGTTACGTTTTGTGTGGGTCAGTTAAAATTGAATTACCGATTGTGTACACAGTTTCCGCGGCGTTTCCTCATCCTATCTCAATATTTACTACTAGCTAAAAACATTCAAACTTCCAAAAAAATCAAATTTTGAATGTATTTTTCAAATTTTGATTTTTTTTGGGGGGGGGGGGATTTTGAAGCTTTTTTAGCTAGTAGTAAATATTGAGATAGGGTGAGGGTGCTATGTACACAATCGGAAACTCAAATTCAGTTGACCTGTTACGCACTGTGTGTCCTTCAGATATATTCAAAGATTGTTTGATGATTGATTTCAGATATCAACAAAAAATGTACTCTCATTTTCCCGTGGCGCTTCGAAACCGATTATTATCCGGTGGATTAGAACCAGTTCTCAGCCATACTAAAAAATTAGATATAGCATCGAATGATTTTCAGTTTTCTACGAATATAGAAATGTACAATCATTAGATTAAAACCAGTATTTATGGCCCGTGCCTTAGGCATCTTGGGACTAAAAAAAACTGGGTTTAATCTTATATTTGTACATTTTATATCCGCAGAAAGCTGTTTATAATACGATCCTATAAATAAATATTCTCACACTCCCATTTTCCTTCTCTCTATTTCTTAGCTATCCTTTTTTTTCTCTTTTTTTCACTTATAAAATTACTTTTTGTTTATAAGGACATCTTAGAATTGTATCATCGATTTTAACCTTTGCTTGATGATTCCTATAACAGTTAGGTATGATAGGAAGTATAGCAACTGTATGATCGTTATTAGAAAGTCCGTGCGTTCATTAAAACCTGAAGAATATTTTACGTTTTGTATGATATTATAATCGTATTCATCTAATTTTTGTAAAAAGGATTTCTAGAACAACAAGGTATAATAAGCAAGGCATCTCTATAATAAAATACTAATTATGAAAGTATGTCCTTTAGCAACAATCTTATAAAATTTTATGTCGTAGGTATGTCAGCCACGACTACTTTTTTAACACAATAATGTCGAAACAAACTACTCATATTGCATATGTGAGTATACAACCAAAACAATTAATACTTCTTCCCAGAGAGAAAGAGAGAGAACAATGAGCTGTTTATTACACTAGTTACAAAAGTTTTATAATAACGTTTCTTATTCGTCGGCTTTGGGGACTTTAGGGAATATTGAGCTCAAACGTTTCAACCACTAATTTTATGCTAAAGACAATGTAATTTTGTGTATCATCATTGGGGATGTACATCATTAATTGTCCTTTGTCTTATCCCTTTAAATTCCTGACTTCTTCCTACCCTGATAACTTTATATTTTTTATATTTATATATCAGGGATAAGACATTTGTCGATAAATTGAGGATAAACAAAATATTCCCTTCTGTAGATTTAATATAAACTATTGGTTGAAAAGTTTAGACACTACTAGTTTTCAACCAACCAATCAAAGAGTACTCAAAATATAGTGGTTGTAAAACTATGGGTACTAGTGTAATTTCCAGTCCAGTGTCCTCTCCCTACCACCCTGGTGTGTATGCATTAGCATATAAAAACAATTATGAAGTCAATCCTTCCCACGTTAAGTGTCCAGATAATGTAACAGACGGTAAGCTATTGTAGCTATTTTACAATTTAAAGGTTTACAAATTAATCTAGTGAATCATCCGACGGCGGTTTTCCTAAAAGTGAATAGTCGAGCAAATAACACCTCCTCCTTTATCATGAATTGAAAATAAGAGACTGTGGGTGGGTTGGGGTAGTTTTTTGTTTTTTTGTTTTTTATTATTATAGGTTAGGTCGGGTTAGGTTAGTTTACAGCGGGTTACTTAGTACCACAGCTCCTTAAGTTATGGCATCGTAGGTATAAGCACTGAAGGATCAGTGCCCCTATATCAGGGAAAAAACAACCCGTTTCCTCTTATTTTCAATTTATTTATATAATAACTGGGTTTCAGAGCTCGATATGCACTTTAAAGGAAGTCACCCCATACCCGAGATCTTACTGGACTCAAAAGACAAACAAACAAATATTTCATTTGAATATATAAAGGACATACTACTGTAGTCAATTTTACTTACTAATGAGCGTTCATTTATTGAAATATGATAAAGGGAGTGGATGGGTGGTGTTTTTTATTTTAGCCAGCTGCGAGCATCACTTTATCAGAGTACATGAAAATTTAGTGCAACATCCAAAAAATGATATATCGATTTTTATTTGTGCTTTTACATTGACATCTTATGTCAGACTTAGTTCACTATGATGAAACAATTTCACATTGGGTTCAAATCGAGGATCTAAAGGTATAAGACAATGGCAGATAAATTGATGTTCATCCCTAATGATGATACAGAAAATTTACAATATGGACAATCTCTAAATTATACCTTATATTTACAGAGATCTTAAATTTTTTACGCATTCTTATAAAGAAATCAATTTACTTTATACAAAAGACTTTTTCCTTTTTTGCACTTTTTGAATAATTTTGGACCAATGTGGGTTTGGATCAATCTTTTGATAAAATGTTGGCGATGTTCAGCCATATCAAAACATTCAGATACATAAGAAGATAGATAGATGGATGGATGGATGGATAGGTAAATAAATAGATGGATTTGATAATGTAAGGATTTATGGATAGATATCAAAACGTTCAGATACATAACAAGATAGATAGGTGAATAGATAGATTGATGAATAGATGGATAAATAGGTAGATGGACAGGATGGATGATGGATGAATGGATGGATGGATATAGAGATGGATATATATATATAGATGGATGGACGGATGGACATATAGATGAATAAATAGATAAATAGATAGATGGATACATAAATAAATGGATGGATGTATGGATGGATGAATAGATAGATATCTTAAAGGATGTATAGATAAATAGAATGTATAATTAGATGGATGGATAAATAAAAAAATATTAAATGGATGTATAGATGGGTGATAAATAAATGAATAAATAGACAGATATATGAATTAGTAGAAGGATGATAAATAAATGGATGGATATATGAATAAATAAATAGTTCGATGAATATATAGATAGATGAATAGAAAGATGTTTGAATAAATGGAAATATTAATAAAGGGTTACTGATGAATAAATAAATAGATGGATAAACTTTAGACACAGCCAGTAGGAAGTAGCGAAATTAAAAGTATCAATATTGAAATGTAAAATTAACATGTGTTTCCTTTCTATTGCTAGTAGGGTAAATTAATCAGGGAGGGAGGGGACATTGGGGGGTTATAAAACTAGACCCCAAAGTCTTATATAATTGGTTGGTTCATGTAGTTGAGTGTCCAAACGTTTTAACCACTAATTGCAATATACAGAAGGGATAATTCTGTGTGTCATCATTGGGGATGTACATCGATTTATGAGCCATTGTCTTATCATTTTAGATCCTTGTGTATATAATGAATAATCTGTTGCGTATTTTATGTTTTGGTATCAACTATGTTAAATCCTTTAATAGAAATAGAAGAGTAGAAGAATATTCTGAACCCTTTTTCGTCAAATCTAAGAGAGAACATTCCTAGCAGACAAAAGTATTGTTTACTTTCGACTCAAGCTGATGTGGATTCTTAAAAAATGATAGACTCGCTATTCGATAGTGAGGCAAAATTATTTTTGTGAAAAATCATCCAAAAGCACATTAGAAATCTACAAAAATTAAACAAAATCATATGTTAATAACCCTCTTAAGATTTTATTTCATTTTTGTAAATTTTTTTATTCGATTTTGGAGGATTTTTCACAAAAATAATTTTGCCTCACCAGCGAGTTGCCAGCCTAACTTTTTTTTTAAGAATCCAACTTTGTTTCAAGCTTTCAAATTGTAAACGAAATTTTTGGGCAATTAATTCTGATTCCGCAAAGCTTTCTACTAAGAAAATATACTGTTAACAGCTGACTTTTATGTATGTATGAAATGAAAAAAAACATGCCTTCGTAGGAAAATGTGTACATAATTTCAACCAATGAGATCCAATGTAAATTCCGATGCGATTCTCCTATTGGCTCAATCAGACATTCCCTCTCTTTCTTAGTACCTTTATTAATCCTTTAGATGAATATAGATAGATAGATAATTAGAGAATAGATAAATAGATAGGAACATAAATAATGAACTAGGTAAATAATCTTAGATAGATAGATGTAAGTGAGGGAGGGAACAATGGGCTATTTATTACACTTGTCCCAAAAGTTTTATAATAACATTGTCTTATTTGTTAGCTTAACAACTTTGGGGAATTTTGATTGGTTGGTTTATTTAGTTGAGTGTTCAAACATTTCAACCTCCAGTTTTTATCTACAGAAGTGGTTATTTTGTGTATCATCGTTGGTGATGTACATCTATTTATTGGCCATTGTCTTATCCCTATATATCCAATGATCTATTTCAAAATCCCTCCCCCGACAACGAACAACTCTGGCCGCAGCGCTCGGCTCCCTAGCCTGCCTAGCCGCAGCGCTCGGCCCCCTAGCCTGCCTAGCCGCAGCGCTCGGCCCCCTTGCCTGCCTAGCCGCAGCGCTCGGCTCCCTAGCCTCTAACCTAACCTAACCTAAACTAAAATAGTTGTTCGTTGTGGGGGGGGGGGAGGGGGGGAGGGTACTCAAATTTTCAAAATTAAAAAAAGAGGAAAACGACGTGTAATCTACATAAGGGATAATTTTTGTTTATTTTCACTGGGGATATATAACAGTTTTTCGACCATTTTGTATAATCCCTTAAGACCCAAAGTCAGTAAAATATGAGTGGTGTACTGCATAGGTTAGATGAATCATCAAACAAACTTTCAGCCGTCTATCTTAAATAGTAGCCGGTTAAATCCCATTTCTCCCTAAACATTATAGATTGACTGACAGACAAAGAAAATTACATTGTAGATTCCAGGGATAAGACAATGGCCGAAAAATTAATGTACATCCCCAATGATGATACACAAAATTACAAAATAAGTGATTGAAACGTTAGGACACTTAATTTAATGAAAATTTAAAAGAAGTCCCAAAAGTTGTTGAGCCTACGAATATGAAAACGTTATTATAAAACTTTAGGGACTAGTGTAATAAACAGCCTAATGCCTCCCCCCCCCCTCCCTGGTAGATTCGCATATAGCAATACAGATAGATAGATAAATAAACTAGGATGACAACATCCATAAAAGCGAAGCTCTGAAACGGTATGACAGACGAACATTAAGTCTTGTATAGTGTCAGAACTAAATATACGAAATATAATTATACAAGTTTTGACAAAACTATACATAAATTTGTTGCAAAACTTTTTAAATACAGAAAACTGTTTAAGGACATACTGACATTTTTAGGACTTGATTATAGAGATGCTTCGCTTATAATTTTGACGGACCGACCCTATTCTAATTATAGAAAAGCTTCCCTTTAAAAAATGATATGTATATGGATAGATAGATAGAATTATATTTTTGGCATCACCAGATTTAAATCCTTTAAGATAAATGGCTATGATCATAAAATATAAAGGGTATGATGCACCAAAAAATTATAAAAGAACGTGTCCTAACTTTTATTATTTTTTAACCCATTTGTGACAAGCTCCCAATGTTCAAAGTTTTGATTAAACAAGGTTCAACAAAATAGATTTTCAATAATTACTTAATAGAATTCAAAAAGTAAGGTGTCCAAATAAAGATCTTACTATTTTTGTTCATAATGGCAATTTTCTTCTTTTTTTTTGTTGTGTTTTAGTATCTGAAAACCAACTTTTTTAAAAAAACTTAAATTACTTCAAAAATGAGAGGTCTACAAAAAAACGATTGAATATCTAAATTCTATGGATCATTTTACATATACTACTTACTAAAAACACCGACTAGCTATTTAAAAAAAAAAAATCACAAAAGTTAGGACACCTTCCTTTAAATGTACTTTTTTTGTGGTTAAATCCTTTTTTTAAAATTATGTTATATAGTAGTTATTATAAAAAAAAAAATATGGCTTCCTTTCTTTTAAAACTGAAATTAAAGATGTTGCTCTTCTTAGAGTTACGGATTTTTTTGTTTAAACTACAAAGCTTTTTGCTAAACTAAACCCATTCTTGGCTTCTAAGGAAAACGTCCAATAGCCGTGAATATAAGTGCCCATTAGTTGCATACTAGAGTTAATTATAGAGTAACTTTTATTCATTTATTTTTTATAATCAAATAAAATTAATAGGATGTGTATGTGTGTATATTTACGAGTTTATTTTTGTGTGTGTGTAGCAAAGGATCTTTCTAACCTCTGAACCGATGTGGTTCTCCTTTACAGACAAGCTTTTTATAGGTTCAGGGAAGGTTTATAATTGTTTTAGTGTAAGGGTACCACAACCATCCCAAGAGAAATCGCCCCTAGAAAAAATTCCAAATGAGATTACCTCTTAAAAAAAATACTTCCCCCTTAAACAAATTTTATAACAATTTATTTTAAATATAACCAAAGTTGAATTAGAGTTCGTCCCCCACCCGCACTCCCCTTTGGAGATAAGCATACCTACAAAGTTAGAATTACTTAAATATTTAGTACAAGCGGCTACGCCCCCTAGAGGCCTCTAGGGGCACTAGAGGAGGGAAAAGTCGAATTTGATAACCAAATTTCTTATTTCAGATTGTAAATGAAAAAGTAAAAAAGAAAATTGGGGAGGAAAATTTTTTTTGGGGGGGAGGTGCACCCCAACGTCACCCATTTTAAACTTTAGTTACAGAATTCGGGGGGGGGGGTTAATCTATTTTCTAGGGGCGATTTCTCCTGTTACTTTATTATAAGAATATATTCTTTATTTTAAGCTGCACTATTTATGAATGTAATAGTCCTCATTTAACAGTCTAAAAGTCATTATTTTAAACACTTTTAACCCCATTTAGCTTTTAAGTAATTGCTCTGTAGTTACATTAATAATCTGAGGTGGGTTCTTAAAAAACCAGGTTTCGTTGAATTTGCTATTGTAGTCAGGTCACCGAATTTCATTTGTTTAATTATCTAGAATTTTCAAAAAAAGTGTATAAAAAAAGAAAAGTATGTAAAAGACGATTTTATCCTTTTTTAAATTTGATCCTTTTAATTTTAGTGATTTGGCTTCTATAGCCGATTCAGCGATGCTTGTGTTTTTGTAAGAATCCATCTATGGGGCTTTCCCCCATAGTGCCCATTGACCACTGAAATCCACCCTTGTGGGGTGTCCTGACCTTGCAGTTCCAATACCTGCGGTTACAAAACCCCAAGTGGTTACCCAGTACCCAATATATCCTAACCTAAATTACAGAAATAAAAAAAAATGAAATACTGCACCTTTCCCCCTTATTTTATAAAACAAATCTATTAAAAGCAGAAAATTCAATTTAAATAGTTAAAGAAATAAACTGATTTTTTGTTTTAAAATAAATTCATAGTACCCTCTTTGCTTTCACTCCTACCTGCAAGGGCTTCTATCCCTGTAAAGCTTCAGTTATCATTACATAGTCTAATAACTTACCTAAAGTAAACATTAAAAATTAATTGTATTCAAAAAAGTTTGTGGTCAAAATGCGATAAGAGGAAACCGTCTAATCTAGGCTGAGAGCTACTTTAGTTTTTTTGCTACTGGATCAAATATACCCCCTCCCCCCTTTAAAGAAATTATTTAATGTGATAAAATTATTCTATGCATCAGATTTTTAAACTTTTCCTTGGACAGACAATAAGGATTCATATTATAAGCGAGGTATAACTTTTAATCAAATCCTAAAAAAGTAAGTATGTCCTTAAACATTATCCATTATTTCAGCAATTTTGCAACAAACAATTATACATATGTATAAATCTATATTCTGCTTAATAGGTCTATTATTCGTTTCTCCTACTGTCTGCTTTTATACCTTTGCTTTCAAAGATGTTGTCATCCTTGTTTTTTTAAAAAAAACTTCCTTGAAAAAAGTGTTAGAAATATGTTAAACATGGTTTGCTCTGGGCCCTAGATCAGTCAATGTCCAATATATGTTGTTAGGAATAATACGGGATAAGACAATGGACAATAAATTGATGCACATTCTAAATGATGAAAATTATTGCTTTTGTAGATTAAAATTATTGGTTGAAAAGATTGGACATTGCAAGTTTTTACCTAATTGACACAAGTACCCAAAGTTTACAATACAATGAATCAGAAAACCTGTTCGTAAAACTTTGGGTAACAGTTTAATTAACAGTCCAATGTCCCATCCCTCCCTGAAACTTGTAACATTTGCATTATAAAAGAATATCAGAACTCCCTTAAAACTACAAACTTTAACCAATGACTTTTACGAAAAGTTTTCTATTCGTCCGCTAGATGCCAGAAAAAGGATACCATTATTTCAAAAAAGTTTCTACTGCTGCTATGTCACTAGCTAATTTAAACAAGGATGACAAAATTCATAAAAGCGAAGCAATGAAACGGTAGTACAAACGGACATTAACACTTGTATAGTGTCTGAACTGAATAATCAGAATGTAAAAGTATAAGAGTCGAAGCAAAATTGTAAGTAAATTTGTTAAAAAACTGCTTGATACAGGATAATGTTAATGGACATACTTACATTTAAAGGACTTGATTATAGAGTTGCTTCGCTTATAATATTGTTCTTTGTAGTCCCAGGAATCAATATACCAAAAATCAGATTAAACGGATAATTAGATCACATAAAAATTTGTTGTTGAAAAAGTAAAAAATCAACATGTTTAAAATGGACGTACGGACATTCTGGAAATAGTTATAGAGTTGCAACGCTTTCTAAATCGTACCTAACTACTACAGAAATCATTCTCATAAGTTTGAAATCGATAGGATAATTCTAACATGCCTAAATTAACGAAAAAAAGCTATCTATCTCGTACGGACGGACGGACGTACGGACGGACGGACGTACGGACGGACCGACCCTAATTATAGTAAAGCTTCGCTTTTAAAAATAATAGGATGTTTATTTGCCTTGATATAAATTGGATTAAAAATTGATATTAAAAGAATGAATTTAGAATACGAGGATATTGTTATTGGGTAATTTTTGTCGTCAATTTAGGTTGCTTATATAGTCCTCAGATATTGGTCAATACGTTCCTCCATGGTTAGGGGAGGGAATGGGGTGAAGTCATACAAAGGGAATTTTAGCCTGCTGGGAAAAACATTTCATTAGGGTATGCGAGAATCTTTCACAATATCCTTTTTTTTTATCCATCATTAAAAAGTTAAAGGTAAAGCTAAGCAGTAAAAACTAATCTAGCCAAAAAAGCTAAAAATTATTTTGGACATTTTTAGTGGACACTAAAATATTTCTCTCCATCACTTTTTTACAGAATTCACAGGGAGAAAGGGAGGGGACATTGGATTGTAAATAACACTGGTACCCAAAGTTTTATATCTAATTCGTTGGCAAAAAATATTAAATACTTTCAATGTCCAAAGTTTTCAACCACTAAGTTTGATATTCAAAACTGGTATTTTTGTTTATCAATGGAGAATTATTTAAATTTATCGTCCATTGTCTTATCCATGAAGAGCCCTGATATTTTTTTTCTGGAATTTAAAACAAACTTTGAAACATTGCTTAGTAATTAGGAGCAGGAACATGGACTATTAATCTGATTTATAAAAGTAACAGGATGTCTATCTATCTATACGTCCGTTTGTAACGAAGTATCTCGCTAACCGCTGAACCGTTATAAATCTCCTTTTCAGTGTAGCTTCTCACAGGTCCTGGGAAGGTTTGTGACTTAATGGAGAAAGGGTTGAACCACCCTCCAAAAAGAAATCGCCCCTAGAAAATACCCCTCTCCCACAACTATTTACGATGCTGTTTTATCTTTCGTTGAAGTCTGATGTAATCCTTATGCATAAAGTAGTAAGGTCTTTTGTCTGAAGCTTAAGATCTCAATGACTACTGAATCGATTGGGTTCTCTATTTAAGGTGAGCTATACATGAACAATGGGATGGTTTTAGGCTATTTAATTTATATTTAGGTCTTTGGATGGTTTATCGCTATTTTTCTAGCCTCTCTGCCACTTAAGATGCTGAGCCCCTAGATGTGCTAGGGGAGTAGCCACTAGTGCTATTAAAAACTCTTAAGGGATAAGACAATTGGACGATATGACGGTAAATTGATTTATCTTACCAATGATGATAAACAAAATTACCCCTTCTATAATTATATTTATTTGTTTGGACAGTATTTCACAGTTTGGAATCAACCTATCAAAATTCAATAAAAGTACCCAAAGTTTTTGAGCCAACGAATAAGATAACGTGATTATAAAGCTTTGGATACTTTATAATATTTAAGTATACTTTTTTTCATTATGGTTCGTTGAAAAACATTCCATGTTCTGAAAAAAATCCCTTGATTTATCCTGGGGCATTATTTTGACCACAATTCAATGAATAGAGTGGTCCTATTTTTTTCAAACATTATAAAAACGTTAGTTTACCAAATGAGGGCATTTCATATGCAGGTGTTTACCTTCAAAGTGCCTTATTGTACACAGAATTCATTATTTTTAAATAAATTGAAAATAAAAAGAAGGGTGTGGTTTTTAGATTTTTGTAGCAATTTAGGTTAGGTTTTATTGAAACGTTAGGACAAACGGACATTAACACTTGTATAGTGTCAGAACTGAATAATCATGATATAAATGTATAAGAGTCAAAGCAAAATTGTAAGTAAATTTGTTGAAAAAATCAACATGTTTAAAATGAACGTACGGACATTTTGGTATTGATTATATTTAGAGTTGCTACACTTTCTAAATCGTACCTAACTACTACAGGAATCACCATGCAAAATTTGAAATCGATAGGACAATTCTATCATGCCTAAATTAACGAAAAAAGCTATCCGTTACGGATGGACGTACGGACGTACCGACCCGAATTATAGAAAAGCTTCGCTTTTAAAAGTACAAATTTAGAAAAAATGAGCCAGCCTAATGATCTAGAAGCATCTTGTTCCGTCAGTAATTATATTCAATTCAATTATGTTTATCTATCTATCCATTTATAAATCTCCTATCTATCTATCCATCTAGTTATCTATCTATATTTCAATATTAATTTTCAGGTTTTTATATTTTAAATTATCTATAAATCTGTCTGTCTGTCTGTCTTTTTTGATATCATATTATTGCCGTGCAAAAAGTTGTATCGCATCTTTTATATAGGTCAATTCGTTCATCCTTTAGGAGGGGAGGGGATTGGGTAAAGGTAATATTAGCAAGCTACAAATTTGTCTTTATAAAAATAATAATCTAACATCCAATTAATAATAAATCAATCCATCTAAATATATATTTATTCTTTTTTTTAACTAATACGCTAACTACGTACGTAACTATCTATTCACGTACACATAAATGTAGGAACTTTTTATTAAACAAGAACAATTATTTTCAAAAAACTCAAATAAAAAAAGTAAAGTCTATATTTACTTATTTAAAAAGTTTAATTTAATTTTGATCACTCTTATATTACTTGTAGTATAAAAAATAAAGTTTTAAGTACCAATATTTTATCTATGATTACAGAGAAATATAAGTGTGCAAACGACCTACAGACATAACCCAAGTTATAGAGGAGCTACGCTTCTAACAAAAAATAAAATGGCAGTTCCGCCCAATAAATGATTCCGACAGACATGGGGCAAAAATTTGCCACCTTCACACACAACAATTAA
>NC_137270.1:45170884-45285884 GCF_053477335.1 Acartia tonsa | reverse complement strand
TTCTTTGTTTAATGGCTAAAAAAGAAGAAAAAGTAAGAAAGATGTTATAAACCTACCCAGGTCCTTTGATACCTATGAGGTGTCCCATGGTGTAGTGGTAAGCGCACTACACTATGGTTGGGAGAAACCGAGTTCTAGTCTCCCCATAGACTTGGTTGACAAATACTGTCGGAATTTGTCAGATTATGATCACGCAACCTTCCCTAAGATGCCCTAGGGTTGTAAGGGGGGAGATTTGTAGGAAATTAGGATTCTACCAATCAAGCAGCTTTAACCATGCTCCTCGTATGAGAGTGCCATTAATTATGGTGGCTTAATATGGAACACCTACCAAAAACTCTAGGCCAGGGTGAAGAAATAACTGAGTAGCTTCCTCGTGACTTGCGGGTCAGCTTGTAATGCATCTTAGAATACTTACTAAAAGAGCTTCAAAATTCCAACAAAAATCCAAATTTGAAAAATTAAAATTTTTAATGTATAAATCGTATATAAATTAAAATTTTGATTTTTTTGTGGAAGTTTGAATTTTTTTAGCTAGTAGTAAAAATTGAGATATGATTAGGAAACACCGAGGAAACTGTGTACACCAATAATGTAGTCTGACTGTTCCAACACTGTTTTTCTATTGGTTCAATTAATGCATTGGATATCTATTCTTTCTATATTTATTCTTTATATGACCATTTAAATGGAAATAAAATATACGTAGATTTTATGACAGGGGAAAAATAGTCTTCAATTAGGGCTGCTAACATGAAACTCATTTATTGGTCAGTTCGTTTATTCAGTAAGAGGGAAGAAATGGGGTAAATGGGGTGGATGGGGGTATCGTTATTTTAGCCTGCTGTGAGTTTCACTATAAAATTCAGGTGTAACATCCAAGAAATAATATATCCATTATCATTTAACTGAGATGACAAATTCGTCAAGTGTGACGGCACAAAAATCATTGATTTACTCATTAAATAGTTTAAAATTTTTAAACGCGTAGCTACTTTTTTATTATCATATGTCTGTCGGATCAATCGTTAAATAAAAAGATATAATATTGGGTAAAAAGTAAAAAGTCTGGTACCTATTCTAGAACTGAAAACCACACCTCCCTTATTTGAAAATTATGGGGGGTTGTGTTTCTTTTTTTATAACTTTAGGTCAGGTAAGTTTAAGTTATATTAGGTACTAGGAAGCCCCCAGGATTTGGCCATATAAAGGTTCTGCAAGTTTAGTGCCTTCCGCAGGGGTTAGGCATAGGACAAAACTAACCCTTTCTACCTATTGTATTGGATATATTTCAAAATTAAGAGGGAGGGGGGGGGAGGAGGCAGAGTTCAGAGCTGGATCTTTAAATCATTTCATTTATGCGCCGCTGTGATTGGTTGAAATTCTGCGCGGGGTGATTTAGCGCACCATTGAAATGATTTAAAGATCCAGCTCAGTAAAAAAAACTGGGGATAATAAAGTTTTTACAAGTGCCTTGTCCATTCATTTTAAAACATCATACTATATTTATGTATTGACAGGGGAAGATTTTTCGTCAATTTAGCTTGCTAATATGGATGGACCTCATATATTGGCCAGTTCGTTCATTTAGTAGTAGTATTACTTTATCACTTAAAAATCTTGTGCAACATCCATGTTATTAGATATCGATTGTTCTGTCAATTTTGTATTAATTCATCCTTGCTAATATCAAAACAGGAAGGCGTATTTTTATAAAAATGAATATAATATACGTGGATATATTGACAGGTCGATTTCGGTTGCTACAATTGGTTTTATCTATTGGTCAGTTTAAGCATCCAGTAGGAGGGGATTGGAATTTAGCCGTCTGCGAGTATCACTTTATTAGAGTACATGAAAATCTGGTACAACATCCAAGTAATAATATATCTATTTTTTGTAAACAATTATAGAAATGAAGTACTTTAAAATATGTCACACAGTCTGAATGAAACAAATGATCTCTAAAAATGCTGCGCCAATTGGAAATTAGTTTTCAATGTAGCTGGTCCATCGCTGGTTTTAGCCCGTTTTCATAAATATTCGACTCCTTCCCCTGTATGACAGACGTAATAAATTTGAATATAAATGAGTTGCACCCGTTAATGCCCCAATGTGTTTCTTTTAATATTATTCTTTGGAAATATTTTGAGAACTTCTAAACCATTTCAAACTACTACAGGAATAACCATGCCAAGTTTCGATCCAATAGGACAATTCTAACATGCCTAAACTATCGATACTTGCTATTCGTTTCGGAGGGACGTATGTATCGAACCTAATCATAGACAAACTTCCTTTCAAAAATTATAGAAAAGCCTCGCTTCTAAAACTGCTTCCTTTCTATTTCAAATTTATTAAGAAGAAGGTTTCAGTGCTCAATAGTCACTTTGTGGTAAAGCACTATAATTTTTATTCGTTTTCACATTTTTTAACATCCTAGTTTCTGCTTTAAGATTAATTTTCACGCTTTAAGTAGCGTCAATCTTTTATAACATTTTGACAATTTAATCTAAATTTGTTCTTTTTTTAACAACTAGCAGCTTCGCCCCTAGCCTCTAGGGGCTACGCCCTATATAGTTATGGGAAGTCAACCCTCCTTAATAGAAATATTAAAAAAAAATATTCTTTGTTTAATTACTCTGTGGTAAAATTAAACCCAAGTTGTGCGCTTTACGCACAAAAATTGTAATTTGTACAAATTTAACCCAAAAATTTCAATTTGTAAAAATTAAACCTAGGTTGTTCACATACACAAAAATTAAATTTAAAAAAAAAATATTAAAATTTTTTTTTTTGGGGGGGGGGGATTCATGGGAGCTTCGCCCCATGTTGCAGTGGGGATCCCCCACCCCAATAACTGGTTTTTGTTTACAAAAATTTTGAAAAATAAAAAATTTTGGAAGTGGGGATTTTTTTATTTTTGGGGGGTTGGGGTGTCCCACCCCCCCAAGAAAATAGCTTAAAACCACCAGAGTACCAGTAGGTATATTCCCAGAAGGGTAGAGCCCAATTTGATCAGCAGTTACTGAGATTTTACAAAAAATGTAAAAAAATTTTTTTTGGGGGGGTTAGGCGTGTCCCACCCCCCAAGAAAATAGCCTAAAACCACCACAGGACCAGTAGGTATATTCCCTGAAGAGTAGAATCCAATCGGTTCAGTGGTTACCGAGATCTTAAGGGACAGACAGACAGACGGACAGACAGACAGACAGACGGACAGACGGACAGACATCAAGCTACTTTGTATTATAGATATGAGGCACGTACATTGTGGAGCAGGAATAGCTTTCCTGAAAAGCAAATGAGAGAAGAAAAATTTATCCATAACTTAGAAGGATCTTATTTATCGATAATTTGAAGTACATCCCCAATGATTATACACAAAATTTAGATTACAAAAGTGGTTGGAACGTTTGGACATTCTCAAATAAACGAAAAAATCAAAATTTAACAAAAGTACCCAAAGTTGTTGAACCAATCATAAAACGTTAATATAAAACTTTGGGGACTAGTTTAATAAACAGCCCAATTTCTCCTCCCTTCCTGGTAAATTATATTGGTACCCAAAGTTTTATATTTAGTTTTGAATGATTGTAGTAGTCTCAAAACTTATTAACCAATACGTTTAATCTATAGAAGGGTTAATTACATTTACCATCATTGGGGATGTATACAAATTTAAACTCTTTAGATCCAAATGGAAAGCACAACTTAATCGGTAAAGTCGTTTGACAGATATTTTGCTACAAACTACTCTTATTGAAGCGTTTTTCTTTTTTAAAATTTACTTTTGAAACTTTGTTTTCTTAAAAATATTTATCGCATTGTATTATAGACAGCTTTCCGCAGATTAAAATAATAAATTAAAGATTAAACACAGTTTTGATAAAACCGAGGGTCCGAAGGCCCAGTCTAACAAAACAGGTTATAATTTTATAAATTTTCATTTTCATGTTCATGGAAAATTGTCTGTAGGCGATGCAATACAGGATTTTCAGTATGGCTGAGAACCAGTTCTTATCCAGCTAATATTAATCGGTTTCGAATCAATTCTAGAATAGTTATTTCTTGCATCGTATTATTAACAGCTTTCCGCGGATATAGAATGTAAAACTGGTTTTAATTTTATGATTGTACATTTTTATATTCGTAGAAAGCTGGATAATACGATGCTAGACATAGTTTTTTTTTCGTATGGATGAGAACCGGTTCCTATCCACCGGATTCGAATGAATACGAGAACACTTGTTCCAATCCTTGTTAAATAGAAAAAGTGGAGGAAGGGGGGGGGGGGGCGTGACTGTATGCTTTAAATACACATAAAAATCAACCTTTAAAACACAACACAGACACTTCCCATAAACATTGAAAAATACTTGGTTAGTCTACATTTTTTTTACAATTTTTATTTTAAAAAAATTGTCTTTAATTGGAATACCTCATTTTGTGATTTTTTTCATAAAATTAGTTTCTTTATATCTGTACAAAAACATTATTATTCAAAAACCTTCCAAAATCAATGAACAAATCCTTTTTTTTACTGCATTTTAACCCCCTTTATTGAAGAATGAAAATAAAATAGGGTGAGCTATTTTTACCTATACTTTATCCCTGCGCGGGGCCCTTACTCTGAGGTGCCCTAACCCTAACCTAACCTAAAGCAATAAATAAACGAAAAAATATGTCCTCCCCATATTTCAAATTTGTTTCAAAGGGGGGTTGTCGGTGCTAAGTTTTTTGCTAACTTTTTGCCACTTGAAACTTTTAGTAATTGTAAATAAATACTGAAATATCACTCTATAGTCATTATCGGCCATAGTCATTTTCTAGCGTTTCCTTAAATTTCATAATTATCTATCTATCTTATTTCTATCTATCCATCTATGCTTATCTATATAACTAGGACTCTAGCAGCTACGCCCCTAGAAAGGCTGGTGGGGGGAGTCGACCCTCCACTTTCAATTTTAGTTCTAAAAAGAATATTTTTTTTTAAAAAAGGGAGGATATTCTATTTACATTCATTGGGCCTATAAAACGCTTCACTGTAAAGAGGAACTGGATCTACTGCAGTTCACGGTAAAATATTACTGGTAAGCAGTATTTCCAAAAATCTATGAATTTTAAAGGCTGCTAGCTGCCAAACGGCTGAACGTACAGATCATACCATTTTAAGCGGCATAAGAAGGCCTACAAATAATCTGGAATAGCTGAGATCCAAGAAACAGGTAAAGTTTCACTGAAGAAAAAACGCGTAAAATAGGTCTTTTTCGCGCATTTCTCTGCACTAAGAGATAATTATGCATTATTGATTTATGGCTATTCAAGATTATTTGTAGGCCTTCTTATGCCGCTTAAAACAGTGTGCGGGCATGATCTGTACGTTCAGCCGTTTGGCAGCTGGCAGCCTTTAGAATTCATAGATTTTTGGAAATATTGCTTACCAGCAATATTTTACCGTGAACTGCAGTAGATCCGAAGAACTTTATCGGTTCAACGGATAGCAAGATCTTAATTTACAGACAGATACACATAAAGACATCCTGTTACTTTAGACAGTAGAATTAATAGCATAGGTTACCATCGACTTATCAGACAGTTAAAAACATAAAAAAAGTTACAAAAATGGGAATCTTTTTGACTGTCAGTAAAAGCAGAGACAAAATAGTTTCCTTTAGATAAAATATCCCGTCCTGTCATCTTATTTTTACAACATTTTATCATTATCATGTATTTTATTCAGGGTCAACAATGGATATATTATTACTTGGATGTTGCACCAGATATTCATGTACTCTGATAAAGTTATACTCGCAACTGGCTAAAATAACGATACCATCCATCCACCACCTTTACCCCATAACCTCCCCTCCTATTGGATGAACGAAATGACCGATAAATGAGGTCAATATTAGCAAGCTAAGCTGACGACAAATTTTCTCCTGTCAATATATCCACGTACATTCTATATCCATTGGATCATCTAAATTTTAAAATTTAAAACAAATTTAGAGGAAGTGTATTAATTTTATATATTTTATTCTTAAACTGAAATTTTGTCCAAAATCATTGGCTCATAGACGTCCAAGGGGGAGGGGGTAATGGGGCGATTACCCCCCCCCCCATTTAAAATTTACCCCTACCCTGGGGGTGCCGTAGTCACCCCTAACAATTAAGGAGTGGGTATTTACCCCCCCAAACAATTTTGGGAGGGGTAAATACCCCCCCAAAATAAAAAATCCATAATAAAAAAATTTTTAGTACTAAATATTGAATAAAATTTAAATTACACCCCCATTGGGGGGGGTAAACTAAATTTACCCACCCACCACCCCCCAACAGACTTCAGGGGAGGTAATTACCCCCCCCCCCCAATCAAAATTTACCCCTGGGGTAAAAATTTTGGGGGGGGTAAAAAAAATTTCGGCCATTTTACCCCCCCCCCCCCAAATACGAATTACCCCCCCCCCTTAAATTTGTTTACCCCCCCCAAAAAAAAGCTTGGACGTCTATGCATTGGCTCTTTAAGTTTTAGGCAAATTATCAATTCTAATGTCTAAATCATTCAATAAACAAGAAAAATATTCTTTTACGTAATGCTAGCGGCTACGCTCCTAGAGGCCTCAAGGGACACGTAAAATTGTTTCTTTTCAATCTATTTTAAAATCAGCTAATTACCAAAAATATTTTTAGATGGTGTTAGTTTTGTTTTTAGATAATTGCAAAAAAATGTCCGCAGGGCGGCGTTTTTTGTCGATTTCCCTTCAGCGGTTAGCGAGATCTCTCGTTACAAAGAAACAGACAGATAGACAGACATCGTTCTACTTTGTATTATAGATACAAGCAATAGTCTAGCTCATAAGGCTCAGGGAGGGAGGAGACTATAAATTACACTGGTACCCAAAGTTTTATGATCACATTATCTTATTCGTTGCATCAAATTTTTAAGGTCTTTAATCGAATTTTGTCCAAACTTTTCGACCAATAATTCTAACCTGCAGGAATTACGTACATCAATTAATCGTCCATTGTCTTATCCCTTACCCTCCCCCAAAATAGTTATAAACATTCCCGGGACCTATGAGAAGCTACCCTGTTAAGGAGAACTCGATCGGTTAGGCGGTTAGCGAGATCCTTCGGTACAAATAGACAAACATCCTGTTACTTTATTATAAGGATACAAGCAATAGTCTCATAAGTCTCATGGAGGGAGGAGACTGTAATTAAATTACACTGGTACCCAAAGTTTTATTACCACATTATCTTATTCGTTGGATCAAACTTTGGGGTCTTTAATCTAATTTTGTACAAACTTTTCGACTAATAATTGCAACCTGCAGGAGGGGTAATCAATAATCATGTCAATTGAGTCGTACATCAACTAATCGTCCATTGTCTTATCCTTGTACTAACGACTACGCCTATAGAGGCCTCTAGTTGCTTTCAAGTCTCTCAAATATTTAATTTTTTTTCAATTTTTTTATATTTCTCTTGGTGCCCTCCCCCAAAATAGTTGTAAACATTCCCGGGACCTATGAGAAGCTACCCTGTTAAGGAGAACCCGAGCGATTCAGCGGTTAGCGAGATCCTTCGGTAAAGACACACAGACAAACACACATCCTGTTACTTTTTTATAAGGATAAGGCTAGTAGCGCAGCCTCCAGCGAGCATAAAATGAATGGGGGGTAATTTGTCCAAAATCAAATTTTCAAAAGGAAAATTAGTCCGTCTAATGAACATGAAACGGTCAGAAAATTAAAGGATTTTGCATGTTAAAATTTATAATTTTACATTTTTATCCGAGGAAAACTGTCTATAATACGATGCAATAGTAGCTATTTATCTCATTGTACTATACACAGCTTCCCGTAGATATTAAAATAAAAAATTATAAGATTAAAACCAGCATGGTTGAGAACCGGTTCTAAACCATTCGATTTTAATCGGTTTCGAAGCTATTCTGGAATAAAATGTATCTTTTACTAACCGCAGAAACCTGTCTATAATACGATGCGATAAATTACTATTCCAGTTTTTTCTAACAGCACCCCAAATCCCTTAAAAAACTGATGGCATCACAAAAGGTCAGATTTTTCAAGCAAAATCTTTATACAATACAATTTATCTTTAGACTTTTAGCAAAACAACTAAAGTAATAATTAGCAAAACTAAATTGCTGAAAACTTATTGAAGTTATATGAAAGTGTAATTAATAATTAATTAAATGAAAGTGTCATGTGTGACGTCATAAGTAAGCAAGGAACCCCTAAAAAAGAGACAGATAATAGACTTATTTTTATGACGTCACATGTGACACTTTCCCCTGTACTCAATATACTTAGAATATTTTTGTACTACCAGAAAACCAACTCTTTGATTGCAATTTTTTTTCTCAATGGGTAATATAGAAAGCTTTTCATCTTATGTAACTATATATTTACGTAACGCGACTGATATAGCAGCAGTAGAAAAATGGATATAGAATATACGTTGATATTATGACAGGGGAAAATTGTAGTCAATTTAGGTTGCTAACATAGACATTACTTATTGGTCAGTTCGTTCATACAGTAAGATGATGGGTATGGGGTAAATGAGGTGGATTGGGGGGATCAGTATTTTAGCCAGCTACAAGATTTATTAGTACATGATAATCTGGTGTAAGATCCAAGTAATAATAAATCCATTAGTCTTTAGTTAGTGTGTTGATATTAATGTCAATCTGAAGAAAAAAATTAAGCGTTTTTGAAGCAACATTTTTGCCTTTTTTGTTATGAATGTTTTCAAAATGTATGATTAACTCTTTTGTTTTATAATCAAAATAGATTTATATGATGTTTTCCCTCAAATGCCTTGTTGAGTACAGAACCCCCACAAACCCCGTTAGTTTTTCGTTTTTAATTTTATTTATTAGGTTCTTTAGGTCAGGTTAGGATAGATTATATTGGGTACTAGGGAGCCCTGCAGGGTTTAGACACCGCTATTAGAGGCCCCGTAGGGTTATGACCCTGTATGATAAAAATAATCACATTCCCCTATTTCTCTCCCCTTTAAGGATTTTTGAAACTCATTTTATTTCAATAAAATCTTCGATCTTCCTAATTATCAATTTCAAACAACTTTGCTTTTTAGTTTGTCTTAATATATCTTATAGTTTACGAGAAAGCAGGTACCTAGTCATTTTAGAACATAGCTAGCTATAGAGTAGCTTCGCTACTCTATAAATAAGACAGTAATTAAGAAAATTCAAAATGTCAAGTACTGACATTTTAGATAGATAGATAGAGGTCATTAAGACTTTATTTGTCTTGTAGATCATTTTAATTGCTATGAAAATTGAAATTTTAAAGTTCATCTTTATAGTCCTTATATTAAAGTAACAGGATGTATGTTTGTCTGTACCAAAGGACCTGTACCGATATGTTTCTCCTCTTCAATGTAGCTTTTCATAAATCATGGAAAGATTTATAACTATTTTGGGAGAGGGTACCACCATCTTACTCCACTAGCAAATCTTTGACTTTTTATAGAAAAGGAAAAGAAAATTTTGGGGTTCCATAAAACTTCTCTGGTTCTATGAAAAGTTATTTAGTAAAGGAGAACCATATCGGTGGTAGCTAGATCCTTCTGTACACAGCCATCCTTTTATTTTTATATAAGGATTTGGTAATGTATGTCCCTGTTGTTTTAACAATCTCTAAAATTTTTCACACGAATATTTATTTTCTTTTTCTCTTCCTAGTTTAATTAAATTTTAATACATGCGTAGCAACTCTATATACATATTCTTCTATTAATACGATCAGCCACAGTAGCGCAGCTACTCTATGTATAGCAGATGTGCTTACGTCTGTCACAGTGTCATTTATTAAAGTAATATGGTATCTATTTGTCTGTAGCCAAAATAATTTCAAACCACTCTGGACCAATATGGTTCTCCTTTACAATGAATCTTCTCGGGAAGATTTTGAGAGGGTACTGGTTCCTTGATACTCCCCAGAGGAATAACCTTCAACAAAAATTATCCCCTTCTTCCCTCTCAACAAATTTATATTAAACATATTATTAAAAAAAAAGTCAAGTGGTACGGCATTAAGAGGATGGAGGCCAATAAAATAGCCTAAAACTTTCCCAATACACAATTACAAAAGTATAATAACATAAATTCTGCGTGAATGTTCCCTAAACAGAAGAACTTAAAAGGTTAATGAGATCTTAAAGGACAAACAACATGACCTAACTGATTTTTAAAAATAAAATATACTAACAAAGAAGAAACATATGCTATAAGACTCAGCAGAACGATCAGATGGACTGACATTTTCTTATTTTAGAGTAGCTTCGCTCTTAAAATACCAAGATTTTTTTAAACATGTTATTAAACATACTTAGTAAAAACCTTTAAACAAGGATGAAAATATTTAGAAAAAATTCTTAATCCTTATATAAAAGTAACAGGATGTCTATCTGTGTGTATTTCTATCTGTGGTGAAGGATCGCTGAACTGATATGGTTTGCTTATAAAGTGAAGCTTCTTAAAGGTCTAGAGAAGGTTAAAAACTATAAAAGATAAATCCCCACTGTAAAAAATCCCCACCCCCCAAAAAAAAACAAAAACAAAATACTTATGGCAATATTCAAACCTTATAAAAGTAACAGGATGTCTGTCTGTCTGTCGGTACCAAAGGATCTTACTAAATGCTGAACCGAAATGGTTTTTCTTTACATTTAGCTTTTTATAGGTCTTGAAAGATTTAAAACTAATTTGGGGTTGGGTACCACCATCCTCCCAAGAGAAATCGTCTCTAGAAAAATCTTTTTTTTGCTTTTTATTAGTAGCGAAGCTACTCTATAATTCACTTTGTCCGTCCGTCTGTCCGTCAGTCAGTCCGTAACGCTATGGGGGAAATGGGATTTACTCAGCTCCTATAAAAGATAGAAGGCTGAAATTTTTTGACAACATGCCCATCATTAAGGAGCACAATTAAGTTTAAAACATTGATGGCGGTAGGACCGCTGTTTAGCAGGTTTTAGGCTATTTTTGTATTTTTCACATTTTTCTCCATATCTTCAGTATTTATGGTGGGATTTTCAAAATTTTTTCAGTTATAGATATCTAAATTAAATTTCCAGTCGTTTAAAGAAAACAACTATAACGGTCAGACTGCCTTTAAGCAGGTTTTAGGCTATTTTTGTATTTTTCACATTTTTGTCCATATCTTTGGTGTTTATGGTCCGATTTTCAAAAGTTTTTTAGTTACAGATATCAAAATTAAGTTTCCTGTCTTTTAAAGAAAACAACTATGACAGTCTGACTGCCCTTCAGCAGGTTTTAGGCTATTTTTGTATTTTCACATTTTTCTCCATATCTTTGGTGTTTATGGTACGATTTCAATTTTTTTTCAGTTATACATATCAAAATTAAATTTCCTGTTGTTAAAAGAAAACAACCATGACGGTCAGACTTCCTTTTTGCAGGTTTTTTGCTATTTTTATATTTTTACATTTTTCCCCATATCTTTAGTGTTTTTGGTCAAATTTTAAAACTTTTTTAGGATACCATTATCAAAATAATTTTTTCCATTGTTATGAGCATCTTTTATGTAATTTACTTTGACCGTCATCATTATACAAATAAAACAGGGTTTCGTGTTTATTTTCTCCAATAAATCAATTAATAAATACACTTCAAATCTACTTGTACATATTACCATCCATGATTTTATTTTTTATGCTTCGCTACTTATGGATGTTGTCATCCTTGTTTTTAAAACTAATTCAATATACCCAAAGAAAGATAAAAAAGTTCAGTTTAAAAAGATTATTGGCATTTTTAATCGCTAAATTTTCAGATTTCTTTCAACAACTTTCAAGAAACAAGGCTACTATATTCACTATAAAGGACTTACGCAGATATAGGAACGTAAAGACTCTACCTAATTGTAGAATAGCAGCCCCACTAAAAAATGGTTTGATGCTATACTTTACTATTAATCCATAATGGTGGAATCCCCCAAACTGTCTATTGGACTACTGACACCCCCGGCCCTCAATGTAAAAAAAATAGTATTTGGGGGTAGGGCGGCTCTAACCCTACGGGGCCCTACCCAGCAGGACTCTAAGCAAACCTAACCTAAATAAATCCTTAAAGAACATTTTGTTTCCAAAAAGGTTTGTTTATGATCCACTTTGAGTTTTAGGGAAATTGCCTCTGATATTTGTTATCACGGAAACTTCATTATTTAAGTCATTAATAATTTTACAATAAATATGGGACAAGTTTTATGAAAAACAATGCAGTTTGTCTAAATAAAGAATAATCATTTGTATAAATCTATTCTTTGGAGTGGTTATTTTTGTCTAGGAGCGATTTCTCTTGGGAGGGTGGTTGTACCAAACTAAAAAATATTTTATTAACCTTCCCATGACCTATGAGAACTTGAGGAGCTTCATTGTAAAGGAGAACCATATCGGTTCAGGGGATGGCGAGATCCTATAGTACAAATAAACAGACAGACAAACTTTTTTTATATATTTAAATTTTTTGTGTTGTTATTTGTTTTTCAGTAAATTTTTTCTAATTTCAAAATATTACATTCTTATATAGGGAAAATGGGTTATTTTGGGAAAAGATATATAAAATTATGGTATCAAACAATCGATGTAGAATAACTTATTGCTTGGATGTTGCACCAGATTTACTCCCAGCTGGCTAAAATAAAGACACTCCCCATTCACCACCTCTACCCCATCCCATCCCCTCCAACTGGATAAACGAATGGACAAATAAATGAGGTCAATATTAGAAACCTAAATTAACGACAAACTTTCCCCTATCAATATATCCACGTATTATATATCCATTTATCAAATAAGAATAACATTATCCATAGCTTTAAGTAAATCACAATTTTCCCAAAATTTGAACAAATCTGTTATGCTTGATTTAGGTTAGGTTGGGTTAGGTAAACCGGCGTTCTCCTCTTAAAAATATTTTTTTCAATTTTAAATTTTTTTAAACAAATTGATTTATTACTTAAATATTACACCAGATAATAATAACTCTAATAAAGTAAAACTTGTAGCGGGCTAGAATAACGATATCCCAAAACCATCCAATATTCCCATCTCTTCTCCTCTTATTGGATGAACGAACTGACAAACAAATGGGTTCTACGTTAGCAATAGCAACCTAAATTGATGAAAAATATTCCCCTGCCATAATATCCACGTATATTCTATATCCTAGAGGCCGTATTTGTTTTTAAAAAAATACGTAACCTTTTCATGTTGTGTTCAAGTCTCTACAAAAAAAATGTGATTTCTCTTGGGAGGGTGGTGGAACCCTCCCCCCAAAAAGTTATAAACTTTCCCAGGACCTATGAGAAGCTACCCTGTTAAGGAGAACCCGATCGGTTCAGCGGTTAGCGAGATCCTTCGGTACAGACACATAGACAAACACACATCCTGTTACTTTATTATAAGGATTATCCATTCTACTATATAAGTATTATCATAATTTCTCTTATAATGATATCATAGGTTATAGGTTATACAATAAGGTTTAAATTTTGCAGAGAAAAAGGACAAAGACCAAATTATGTCAAAAATTATCCTTGTGACGTCATAAAAATGAGGGAGATGAGAGAAGAAGTGGGAAACAAAACCCCTAAAAAAGAGATGGATAATCCTTTATTTTTATGACATCACATTTTTGACACAATTTAGTCTTTGTCAACAAACGAAGCTTATCTTATTCGTTGACTTAACAACTTTGGTTACTTAAATTAAATTGTGATTGGTTGGTTTAAAACTAGTAGTGTTCAACATTGTCAACCAATAATTTTTATCCTCAGAAGAGTTTTTCATTTCGGATGTTAAATAATTTATCGTCCTTTGTCTTACTCATTCAGATTATTTATATGTTATATATATGAAAATAAGTCCAGTAGGATCTCTTAAACAGCTAGACCAATCGCTTTAGGAGAAATCAACTAATATCATTAGTACTTGGTTGGTTTTAGGCTATTTAGCGAGAAGAATCGTACTAATGGATGTAGAATATACGTGGATATTATGAAAGGGGGGGGGGAATTGTCCTCATTTTTCTTGCTAACATGGACATCATTTATTGGTCAGTTTTTTTATCCAGTTGGAAGGGATGGGATGCGTGTTAGGGGGATCGTTGCTTTAGCCAGCTTTAAGTTTTACTTTATTAAAGCAACTTACAGATAACCTATAATAAACTTACCTAAAATAATACCAACGATGTGTTTTATTTTTTTGTTTTAATTTTCTAACCTTACATTTAAAATCCAAGATTATTATAGTAGGTTGATAGCTTTCATTAATGTCATTAGCAAATCATAAATCAAAATTTTACAAAAATTTTCTTTCGTCATTTCCCAAATTTACTAAAAAAAATGGAAATGATATTTTCATTTTTTAATAGTTGTTTACCGCATCTTGTTATAGACAGCTTTCCGCGGTTATAAAAAAATATAACATAAAAGCCTTCGGTCCCTAGGGGCTTGAAAAACTGAATTAAATTTTATGTTTTTTTTTAGTATTCGTGACAAATTAACTGTATTTGTAATATAATGCTATACATGATTTTTAAGTATGATTGAAAACCGATTCAAACTCAGCGGATATTAATCGGTTTCGGAGCCATACTGGAAAGTTTTAGGCTTTAGGATGTTGAATGATTTAATAGTTCTATCAAATTGAAATTTAGCCCTCTATGCATTTGCGAACATTTTCTTAACACATAAAAATGCTTCAATAAGGTAAACAATTTATTGTTATTTTTCGCATCATAACATAAGTAGACACCCTTCCGCGAATAATAAAATAAAATTATAAGATTAATTAACTGAAGTGGATTCTTAAACAACTATTTGGCTCAGTGCTTCACTAAAATTAGTGAATCTTGCTAAATTTTTTGTGAAAAATCCTTAAAAATCGCATAAAAATCTACAAAAAAAAATAAATAAAATCCTGAAAGGGTTATTAACATAAGATTTCGTTTAATTTTTGTAGATTTTTTCGCAAAATTTTAAATATTGCTTGTTTTTAACTCGAATTAAAGATTTTGATAAAAGTCCCCAAAGTTTAATTTTTATTGCAATGTCCACTCCATCCCAAACAAATAGGGTTTAATTGTCTACAGATATTTTGCATTAAAAAATTTCAATTTTTAAAATTAAATAAGAATTCTATCTATAATACAAAGTAGAACGATGTCTGTCCGTCTGTCTGTCCGTCTGAAGCTTAAGATCTCAGTAATCGCTGAACCGATTGGGCTCTACTTTTCAGGGATTATACCTACTGGTCCTGTGATGGTTTTAAGCTATTTTCTTGGGGGGTGGGACACCCCCAACCCCCCAAAAAACAAAAAAATCCCCCCCCCCATTTTTTTTTTTTTTTATTGCAGAAGATTTCCTTGGTTTTTTTTTTTTTAGAAGATTTCCTTGGTCCTTTACGAATTTCACCTTAATTTTTTTTGATCACCTCTTGGGGCAAAGCCACTAGAGGCTAGGGGCGAAGCCGCTAGTTTAATATATAGGAATTAAAAACCAAAAAATACATACCTTGAAACAACAAAACGTATAATCACATTCAATTTAAAATAATATCACTAAAATATGAAAACAATCACACAAAAATCACTTTCCTTAGAGTTAAAAATTAAAAATTTTCAATAGATTTTTATTGAAAAAAAGTTGCACGTATGCTTATTCACTAAAGTTTTGAAACCAACTGAAGAGTTGGGCATAATAGTGTTATCCTTAATGCTATTCATAGAGACACACAACATTATGGTTATTACACCACATTTACAGTGTAAATGTAATGTGATTTCATTAAATCAAAATATCTAAAAACCAATATTTAAAGCATCGTTTCATCAATTCCTCAAAAATTATGAAAGACGTCATTAATATCAATAAATTGTAGGAACTTTTACACTTTTAAGCTCCAATAACACCCCACAAATTTTGATATAAATTTTTATCCACGCACCTTCTAAATTATTTTACAAAAAATGTAATTGAAAAAAACATAAGTTTATTTAAATTAGTACAAAATAGCTCCAAAATTAAAAATACTATAATTTAAAAATTTTTTAAAACTTTTACTTTGGATATAACATTTGATTTATCGCTTTTTTGTTATTTATGCGTAAATGAATATACACTATTTAATCTGATTCTCGTATCTCAATTCTGAGCGACACGACGCCCCACGTTCCCCACACTCCTAACCCCTTTCTTTACGCATAGCGTACGCAATAGGCCTATCGACACTGCGCGACACGACGCACCGCTTATTAGAGGCCCAAATAGCGTACACACATTTTTGCGTCTGAAACTACTACAGGCGGTTTCCGTGTAGCTGTATAGCGCTGCAATATCACATTAGAATTTTAGTTATTTCTTTATAACAATGTACTTTGGAACTTTAGTGAGCATTGATAACGTTTGAATTATTTGGGAATCTTAAGTGATGTAAATCACAATGATGGTAAACAATATAATAAATTCTGTATATTTCAAATACTTGTTAAAAGTATTTCTTATAAGTTGAAAAAATAGCCTAGAACCACAAAAATTGATATAAAGCCTATAACCATGTATGAAAAGCTTCACTAAAATTAAAAACTTAATCGGTTCAGCGGTTAGCTAAATTTTAACGGATAAACGAACATAAACCTTAACCCTTACAGATCGGGGGGAGGCTCCAAGAGCCCCCCCCCCCCCTCTAGTTTTTTCAATCTCATTTTTTTGTAGGTAAGATGGAGTGCTGTGACTTCATGACTTTTTAAGTTTAGTAATTATACGTCGGCAAGAGTTGATTTTATTAGGATATCTGGTCTGTGTCGGTCGTGGTGTCCGGTCAAAGTCAGTTGGGTAGCAAAAAAATTTGAAAAAAATTCTAAATAAATCTTAATTTCTACATTATGACTTTTGTGTATAAGGTAGAAACCTAAATTTTTTTTGGTGAATACTTAGATATCAATGACCTTCTGAGAAAAGTTGTGTTATGACCGTTTGACCGCTCCCTGACCGACTTTATGACCGATTTTTGTCCGGCTTTTACTACAGACATATATCATGAATATCGTGGCTTCTATTACAGCTAAAGACCTATAATTTTTTTTGGTAAATCCTTGAGCAACATCAAACAGATAAAAATATTAATTGGCGCCGCCAACCGCCGTTTTACCGCCGTAATCGCCGAAAATGGCGGTTTCCGTTATTTGCCGTTTTTCGGCGATGATCAGAAAAAGTAATTTTTTTGTTATGAAAAATAAAAGTTCGTCCTAAAATTTGGTCATCCTAGCTGCAAAATTGGCCGCTCTACAGCTGTTTTAAAATTTAGCGGCTGGCCGCTAAAAAGCGGCTAAGGAGCGGCCTGGTCGCTATGACTAGAAAAAGTAATTTTCTCTAAAAATACACATGAACCACCAGAAAAAATTTTTACGTCTTTATCTGTATTAGGAGCCGAGATAGAGGGGGGGGGCTCTGCTTCTACATTATTTTCTGCTACTTGGCTGTGTTAATATAAGCGACGCCATAGTTTGATTTTCAATGACTCAATAGAAAGGTTGCACAAGGCGGTTGCGATGATTAGATACAGTTATTTAACCCCTTCTCCCTCTAGTGTTTTCTCTAATGAGTGATATATAGTTTTTTTTTGGGCAGTTCTAGAGGATACCTTAGAAATTTTATCCTTCAATAAAAAAATGACTTAGTTTCTATGATAGAGAAAGGTTTATTTATTTCAAATATTTGATAAACAATCATCCTTATACAAGTGACAGGATGTCTGCAAATGTGTATGTGTGTATCGAAGGATCTCGCTAACCGATAGGGTTTTACTCTACTTTACTGTAAAGCTTTGCATTACAGTAAAGTACCTCCACGCTTTTCGAGAAAAATTTTCGCTAGAATTACCCATCCTCCCCATAATTTTTTTATTAAAACTAATATTATTTATGGAGGGTCGACTCTTACCCGCCCCCCCCTTTTTCCGTCAAGTGTAGGGACGTAGCCGCTAGAATATATAATGCAGAACTGAAAATAAAAGTTAATTTAAATTACTTACTATGTGTATATATATATATTACTGTCATTACTATTAACGGCATAAAAAGACTTAATTACAAAATGTTGAGGTCTAATTAAGTCTTCGTATTTTTCTATTTAATATTTTGCTGTTTTATGTTAAGGTTCTGTAAGATATTTTTTTATTATTCCTTAACTTTTTAAACTCAAAGTATGTAGATAAAAAGTATAACTTCTTCAAAATTTGTTTCCCATCCTGACCCATTTAAAGCTTCCCTAAAGTTGGAGTATATTTTTTACTGGCCTTTTCAAGATTTTATGGAAAACAAGGATGACAACATCCATAAAAGCGAAGCTCTAAAACGGTATAACACTTTTAAAGTGTCAGAACTGAATAATCAGAATATAAATCTATAAAAGTCGAACAAAATTTTAAGCAAATATGTTGATAAACTGCTTAAATACAGGATAATGTTTAAGGACATACTTACATTTTTATGACTTAGTTATAGAGATGCTTAGCTTATAATATTGTAAGTTGTTGTCCTAGGAATCAGTATTCCAAAAATCAGATCAAGCGGATTATTATTTCACATAAAATTTATTGTTAAAAAAGTAAAAAAATAATTTGTTTAAAATGGATTTACGGACATTCTGGTAACAATTATAGAGTTACTACGTTTTATAAATCATACCTAAATACCACAGAAATCAACATGCGAAGTTTGAAATCGATATGACAATTAACATGCCTAAATTAACGAAAAGAGCCAACCGTTACGGACTGACGGATCTACGCTAATTATAGAAAAGGTTCGCTTTTAAAAGGCACTTTGCATTAATCAGATCGACTAAATTTGTAAAATGAAAGGATAGGTTTCGTGATTTTCATGTAAAATAGAGGTACTTTGTATAAATTATACTGATGCCCTATATTTAAAAACATGATCTTAATGGATGTAGAATATACGTGGATATTATGACAGGAGATATTAACGTCAATTTAGCTTGTGAACATGGAACTCGTTTATTGGTCAGTTCATTCATCCAGTCAGAGAGGGGGTAATCCACCCTGGAAGAGAATCGTTATTTTAGCACGCTGCGTGTTATTGGAGAACATAAAAATCTAATATAATCTCCAAGTGAAATATATCTATTATGATATTTTATTCCTTGGTTTAACAATTCTGGAGATAATAGATATTAATTCATTCTTGATAGAGCTGTAATGACCAAACTTTTCCATAATCACTTTAATTTACAAAAGGATAATTTTGTTTATCATCAATGGGTCTGAACATATTGATTCATCAATAACAGTAGATGGTGTCTTTATCATGATTCTTTCTCTTTTTTTGAGGCCAGAGGGGGGGGCAATAATCTAGATGTAAAATAGTTTTTCTTTCAGATAAAAGATCACTTTCTACAATAACATTTCATGTATGTAGTCTGACTTTTTCTGTTTTAAAAAGAAGTTTTTGAGTAATTAAAATTATTTTGGATCGATCCTAGAAACATTCTTATATTGTATGACAGAACATTTGTTTATTAATAGATAAAGAAATTGAATTGTCATATCAATGTGTTAGTTATTTATAGAACCGTACTTTTGTCTGGTAGTACTACATGTAAGAAATGGGGCGCTATCGCTTTTGCACAAGACAAAAGTTTACAATAGTCCCAAAAATTCTAAAATAACGCTTTTTTATTCGTTGGCTTAACAACTTTGGGTTTTTCATTGAGTTTTGATTTATGGTTTGATTCGGAATGTACATCAATTTATCTGCTATTATCTTATACCTATCTATCTCTGGAAAAGCCAGACATTAAATGGTTGCAAAGGGTAACTTTATGTATGGAATTTTGAAAAATATGACAGGATAAAAAACCACTAATCTCTGTTTCATTTAAAGAATAAAAGATTTTTTGGAATGTAAACTTATAGTAACCATGTTATCTTCTTTGCTGGTCCAAAAACTATATATATTATGAAATTTTGATTAGATTGTTACAAATTAACAGTATTGGAAACTTTAATAACAAAAATTTTAATTCATAAAGGTTTAATTTTGTTTATCATCAATGGAAACTTATATCAATTTATAGTCCACAATTGTTTACTAACAATATATTCATATTTGTTTTTCATCCCCCAACCCCTCTTAAATTTTTTAAAACTTGAAATCCTTCTTGATGGTTTTTGGAGGGTGTAAAAGGTTTGTAAAGACGGGGGACTACCATTTACACATCCAGCAAATTTACAGTGGATGTGTTTTCGCCAGTGCAATGGATGAATTCATGACAAACTGAATTTTTACTGTAAAAATGAAAGTAAAATCGATTATCATGCCATAAATACATCCAACACTGGCAAAAATACATCCAATATTTTTATACATGTGTCAAAAATACATCTGACACTGGCATTTACACATCCATACTTTTTCAATTATATGTCATAAATACATCCAACACTGGCATTTATACATCCATAGAAATTTAAGAATAATAAGAAGGAAACAACTCACTTGTATATTATTTGAGTTATAATATATTTGTCAGGCTAAAATAAAAAGCATAGGTGCGTAGATAAGTGTAAGATGTTGGACAGCTATTTGAGTGTATTCATCCCCCATTATTTTGCCGGGGGATGAATACACCCTTCGTCTACACGCTTCAGCTTTTTAAACTTTAATCTCTGATTTTAGCGAAATTAGTATTCATGCATGAGTGGAAGCAATGGCACATAGTATAGTAATATTTGTCCTTTTTCTAACAGTAGGTCTTCAATAAATTGTGTTAACTTGCTTAAAACTATTTTATAAAATACTATACTTAGAAGTATGGGAGGGGGGGGGGGGAATCTCCATTTTAAAGTATGGCAAATTGCAGAAATGCTTAGTAGTCTCGGGAATAACCATTCTTAGTTTTAAGAAATTTATGTCAAAAATTTCTGCTTTGGATATATGCTTTTACAAGTATATATTGATGCTCTGTTAATGAAATTCCAACGCTTCCAAGACTTTAACATATTGCTATAAGATAAGAATTAAATATTAAAGGCCTATTAGAAATTTCAATTTCAGAATTAAAACTAAATATATTTAAATTTTCTTTAAATGCTCCTATTTACACCTAATTGTATATTAAAATTTATAGTTACAGAGAATACCCCCCCCCCCCTCCCCAAACATTAGTAATTTTGTACAAAATTGTTAGAGGTTTGATTATAGCCCACCAGGTGTTGATGGTAATTGCTTGTAAAAAGATGATTACACACAGTCTGCCCGATTTAATTTTTACAAACTACACTTCAAAATCAAGACATTCAAGTTGTGAAATACTAGTAGCTATACAACACACTCTATATCATATTTTTTTGGGAAGGGGGGGGGGAAGGTCTACTTTTTATTATTCATAATTCATACATTCAAGTTGATATTTTGTGAAATACTAGTGACTTGGCCCTTAACTTCTAGATTGCAACACATGTTACCCAATTTTTTGGAATGATATATTTTTTTCTCATAATAATTTGAATCCGGTGGACAGGAAGCGGTTCTCATCCATACGAAAAAACTATGTCTAGCATTGCATTATATCCAGCTTTCTATGAATATAAAAATGTACAATCTGTTTATAATATGATGCGAGAAATTGCTATTCTTTTATTGAGTAAGTGGTGTTCCAAACCCTAAGAAAAAAGGCTTAACACCACTAACCTGTCCAGTGGTTACTTAAATCCTAAGCTTCAGACAGACATACAGGAATCGTTTTACATCAAATAATCTGGCATAGTTTCGAAAACTTATTTTACTGATATCAAAATGATTAGATAAAGTGTTACTTTTATTCACTTTTGGATTATTACCTGTCTAAAATCTTTAAAATACAATGCTAAATCTTTTACTTTTGGTTAGATTCTAAAGATATTGGGCTCTTATAATGAGCTGAAAAATCAATACACATTTAGCAGTAATGTAAAAATATTTTTAAAAATTCACTAAAACTTGTTTAAATGTGTCGCGTTGCCGTTGCCACTGCCGTAGTAATATAATTATTATTTATTTTTTAATTCTATTTTTATTTGGCCACGGCTATGCATAGCCAATTTGATTTAAAGATCACTATTAGGTTAGTAGCTGTACCTCAGCAGCAATGGCAACGGCTACACATTTAAAGATTCAGCTCAGCTAATGTTATTGACAAGGATAACAATATCTATAAAGTGAAGCCAAGGATTGACAAATAATTATTGACAAATGCAAAAAAAACAATAAATTCAATGTTCAACAAAATCTATAAGTCTAAATATAAAACAGACTGTTATGAATAGATTATGTTTGAGTCTAAGCCTATTTGCTAAGACAAATTGCAATTCATTTCGTACAATGTGAGGTGGAATTATGAAATTTGGGCGGGTACCTAGTTCGACACCCATTTATGTGTATTTAAACTTCATATCGTTTATTTTAATTGAATTATATGAATTGCTTGAAATGCAATGTTTTAGAATATTTTAGTTTTTCGGTTCAACATCATGTCTGCAGGTTACAATGTATATTTTTTAGAAGGATATAAATTTTCCATTTTTTTATACGTGGATATTATGACATGGGTAAAAAAAGAAAGCCTATAGTGTCATGTGTGAAGTCAAAAAAATACGTCTTAAAAGAAAGGATGAGAGGAGAAGTGGGAAAAGAAACCCCCCCAAAAAGAGATTGAATTTTATGACGTCACACATGACACTATAGGCTTTCTCGGTAAAACTTATCGGTAATTTAGGTTGCTAACATGGAACTCACTTATTGGTCAGTTCGTTTATCCATTATGAGGGTAAGGGATGGAGTAAAAGAGTGGATGGGGAAATCGCTGCTTTTGCCCACTGAGAGTTTCACTTTAATAGAGAACATAAAAATCTGGTGAAAATTCTAAGGAATTATTTAAACATTTTCCTAAGAGATCTTAAGAGATAAGACAATGGATGATAAATTAATATACACCCCCAATGATAATACACATTCTGCAAAATTATTGGTTAATAAGTTTTAGTAACTCTAGTTTTAAACCTATAATTCAAGATTAAGTAACAGTACCAAAGTTTTTGAGTCATCAAATGAGACAAACAAGGGATAAATATAACTTTGAGTACCAGAATAATTTACATTCAATTGTCCTCTTCCTCCCTGACTTTCAATGAGGGAGAAAATTAATGTATGTTCAATCCTTTTAGAATCAATTATGGACAGTTTAGGGATTAACATAGAATAATAAGAATATCTTTATATGTCTGTCGGCCTCTGTGTCTATCTATCTGAAATTTGTCTGTCTGTTCATAGTCATTCAGTTTGCACGTCTATTTAACCCTTTACAGTCAGGCCCCTTGCCGCACCTTAACCATTTCCTATTGGAGCTAGAGTGCTAAAATTTTTTGTGCAAGTCCTCTGTTTGATAATGAATTTCCGACCTAAAGTGAGTCAAAGTCAATTTTCGCTTCCTTCACTACTTTATTTAACAACCTTTGTTTTTAGGTCCTTTTTTACTGAAAAATTTCAAACGGCTGTAATTTTCTTATTTTTGAAGCTAGAAGAACAATGTTTTTACAGAAAATGTTTATCTTTATGTAAATTTTATATTAGAAATATCAAAACATAAATTTCAGCGGCCGCAGCTGTACTTGGCAACTGCCAGCCGCCGCAGTCGGCGGTCGGCGATTAAACGGCGGCGGATCTTTATGAAATTTTAATACGTTATGTAGACATGTAGGGAAAGCTTAAGTTTAAAATTTGAAGCCTCTAAGTCAAAAATTGCGGTCACAGGAGCCTTTTAAAGATTTTTGAAGACCTGGAGGATCAGGACCTGCAGAATCATACCTGGAACCTGAAATTGACTTTAACACCTGTATTTCATACATATAAGAATGTACTACTAGAGGATATTTTAGTAAAATAAAATGCTTTGTTTAAGTCAAAAAAATATTTTTGCTCTTTACCTGGATCACCCTGCCAGGTTTGCTGGCATCCTGTGCCCGCCAGGATGGATATATTTAAAAAATCCAACTCTCAGTTATGTGTCATACCCATACCTTAAAAGTCACGCAGTTTGGGCTCTTTATCTTTCACACACAGAAAATGAGAAAGAAAAAACCGGATGGGGGGGCGTTCAACGCCCCCCCCCCCGACCGTTAAGGGTTAAGGTCCATCTGTCTGTTTATCTTTCTGTCCACCTGTCTATCTGTCTGTCCGTTTGTATGTGTGTCCGTTTATCTGTCTGTTTGTCTATTTGTCCATCCGTCTTTCTGATTGAAATGAATGAACCAATAGTTGATTGATGTTTGCTACTTTAAGATCTTGAATGTATGTGATTTCAATTCTTTATTTTTATTCTTTGCCTAATACTTTGAGGTATTTGCAAATAGAAACCACACAACTTAAATATAGATAAAGGGTGTGCAAAAAAATCATCCTTTTTATACATTCAAATTGCGCGTCTCATGTTAAAATCTAGTTTTTAGAAATGTAAATACCAACTTGTAAGTTCTATTTTCCAACCTTCCTCATACTTTACATCGAACGATGTCCTTAACTTTTGTCTACTATTAACTAAAGCTGCGTAAATTGATTTAAAAAGAAACAAGGATGACAAAATCCATAAATAGCGAAGCACAAAATCTATTATGAAATAGACAAACGGAAAAGTGAGATATAGAGCAGATTATGTTTTTATAGCAAAGAAAAGAGAGAGAATATGCAAAAACTAAAAATCACGAAACCTTAAAAAAGGTTATGTCTTTGAAAGCTACTTAAAAGGAGTCAGATGTTCCAGATCGGAGAAAATCGGTTGTAAAAAGTAAAAGCGGCTAAAAAGCTGCTTAAAAGCAGTCCAACCGCTAGGGATATTTCATACTATTCATGCTCCATATTGATGGAATGTTGACAAGAAGTTTCAGCCTTCTATCTTTTAAAGGAGCCAATAAAATCACGTTTTTCTCCTTTTTGTCGCTAACAGATGGACGGACGGTCATTTCGAATTATAGAGTAGCTTCCCTACTAAAAATATAGACAAGAATGTCATTTGTTAGTTTATGACCCATCAGTGAACAGATTTACATTTTCGGACAGCTTCACATAGGTCTAGGGATAGTTTAAGGCAAGTCTATCTTGTTTTTATATACATATAAGTATTAGAATGGTTAGGGATATTTTTTGGTCTCCTCTTCCCCCTAAATAAATTATTAGATAGATGGATAGATAAATTGATATATAAATAGATAGATAGCTAAAATGATAGGTATTCAAATGGATAGATATGTCAATGAATAGATAGATAGATAGATAAATAGATAGATGAATTGATAGATGGATAGATAAATAAATAGCTAAATAAATTTATAGACAGATAAATGGATAGATAGATAGATATATACATTTGTAGATGGATAGATAGATACATTGCAAGGTAGATATATAAATGTATGAATAGATAGATAAATAGATAGATAAATAAATTTATAGATAGATAAATGGATAGCTAGATAGATATACACTGGACAGATATATTTATTTGTATGCCGACAGCGTAGCCTATGTTTTACGCCAGACCTATATATTAAGATATTTCAACACCGTTTTAGCAATTAAGCTAAATTATGTATATAAATGAATTATTCCGCAGATATCACTAAGATAATCTTGCTAACCCCGAGAGAGTCTATCTATAATACAAAGTAGAACGATGTCTGTCTGTCTGTTTGTAGCAAAGGATCTCGCTAACCGCTGAACCGATCGGGTTCTCCTTTACAGGGTAGCTTCTCATAGGTCCCGGGAAGGTTTATAACTATTTTCTTGGGGGGTGGGACACCCCTAACCCCCTCAAAAATTTAAAATAACCCCCCACAATTTTTTTTTTTAATTTTACTTTTAAATCTAAAATACGAAACATTGCATTGGTTTGATTAAACCTCTTGGGGCAAAGCCTCTAGAGGGTAGGGGCGAATCCGCTAGTTATATATAGTCACTTAAGTTTTATGATTTCTTTTTTCTAATTCGTTGACTTAACAACTTTGGGGACTTTAGTGAATTTTGATGGGTTGGGTCATTAAATTGATCGTTTAAACGTTCCAGTCACTAATTTTAATCTACTCAGAGATAATTTTATGTATCATAATTGAGGATGTACATCAAATTATCGACCATTGTCTTATCCCTTTATATCCCTGTTCCTAACAATTTACGGGTATTTAAAGTTGAAAGCAGATATAAAAAAGTATATTCCCCAAATTGAAGATGCTCCTAAAGCTGAGGGCGCTTAGACTTATTATTCGATTGTATTAACCCTTACAGCTCGGGCCCCAATTCCCACCTTAATAGATTGGGGGGGGGGGGGCTCCAAGAGCCCCCCCCTCTATCTCGGCTCCTGTTACAGATAAAGACGTAAAATTTTTTTCTGGTGGTTCATGTGTATTTTTAGAGAAAATTACTTTTTCTAGTCATAGCATAGGCCGCTCCTTAGCCGCTTTTTAGCGGCCAGCCGCTAAATTTTAAAACAGCTGTAGAGCGGCCAATTTTGCAGCTAGGATGACCAAATTAGGACGAACTTTTATTTTTCATAACAAAAAAATTACTTTTTCTGATCATCGGCAAATAACGGAAACCGCCATTTTCGGCGGTAAAACGGCGGTTGGCGGCGCCGATTAATATTTTTATCTGTTTGATGTTGCTCAAGGATTTACCAAAAAAATTTATAGGACTCTAGCTGTAATAGAAGCCATGATATTCATGATATATGTGTGTAGTAAAAGCCAGACAAAAATCGGTCATAAAGTCGGTCAGGGAGCGGTCAAACGGTCATAACACATTTTTTCTTAGAAGGTTATTGATATCTAAGTATTCACCAAAAAAAGTTTAGGTTTCTCCTTATACACAAAAGTCATAATGTAGAAATTAAGATTTTTTTCTAATTTTGGTGCTACCCAACCGACTTTGACCGGACACTACGACCGACACAGACCAGATATCCTAATAAAATCAACTCTTGACGACGTATAATTACTAAACTTTAAAAGTCATTAAGTCACAGCACTCCATCTTACCTACAAAAAAAATGAGATTGAAAAAACTAGAGGGGGGGCTATTGGAGCCCCCCCCCCCCCCCCCCGACCTGTAAGGGTTAAGAAATACTAAAAACGTGTTTAAAGACTTTTAACATCACTTAACACAAAAAAAATCATCCCCTCCCATATAAATTTTACCCCGTGGAGAAATATTTCTTTTGATGGGGGAAAACTTACCCCCCTATACAGAAATCCTATGTATTATTTAAATTAGTAAGGTTTTTTTGTCTGTAGCTTATTTTCGAAAACTAATGCAACAATTGAGTTTATAATTTAATGGAAGCTTCTTTTAGGTTCCTGGATGGTTTAAGGCTATTTAATTTTCATATCTAAGTTTTGCTTTTAGGTTATTTTTCTACTTTCTTTTCTCCTTCGAATACAGAGCTCCAAGATGCTATGAGCACAGATGCTATCAAATAACCATGATAATCATTATTAACGTAAAAACAGGGTGGGGCAAATAAGACCGGACAAACTTTAAACGGCCATAGCGCCAAAACTACTTGACCAATCAGGATGTTTGACCACACTATAAAAAGCTTAGGTTATGATCTTTAAGCAAAAAAAATCTTTGGACGTAGATGGATGTGTACAACAAGCTGGCCGCGCATATGTTCAACAAAGCAGATTCCAAATGCGCCGGTGCAGTGGTTAAATCTGGATTCTCGACTAGGGCCCACTAAATATGACCTCAGCCCATCTATAGATGAGGTAGAGTTATGCAAATTGCTGAGGATACTGTTAGATACATAAGTAAGACACTAGAAAAGACTAGAGCTCTCTATCTGAAATGGCTTGGTCGTAGTACCCAGCAAAGTGAAACGGGGCAGATTTTGAGACGTAAAACACGTCAAAAACCGTGAAAATTTCTAGGTTCTTGACTTTAGGGACCCATATTGAATTTTAAAACTCATTTAAGACAATATGTTGCGCTGACAACCCTAGCTGAAACTTCATGCTATTTCTAAAAAGGTTAAGAACATCGTTCTAGCTCAACTGTGGTCCAAATAAGAGCCTCCGTGTATAAGGGTAGCTTGAAAGTTGGGCGAATTTGGATCCTGCGGTTACTCACGTTCCTAAGGAAATGTGACCTCCCAGCAGCCCGATCTTAATTCAATGGACTTTTGGGCCTAAGGCTACTTTGAAGCATGCACCAACAGACGTGCTCATACCACAAAGACCTCCCTCATTGCCAATATCAAGGAGAACTACGCCAGCTTGGACAGGTACAATTTGACCTGGTCCTGCCGGCGGTTGAGGAGGGGAGTAGAGGCGGTAATTAAGGCTGGGGGCGATTTTATGTAATAATCTAATAGTTATATACCTATTTTGCTTGCTAGTTTTTAAAATTCAATAAAATCTTTAAAATTGACGATTTTATGTTCATTTGTATAGAAGTTAGTATTTGTCCGGTCTTATTTGCCCCACCCTGTATTATGTCAATTATATATTCTATTGACAAAGATTTGTCAGCCATGACCACTTTTATATAATACCATATTGTCGACAAATTGCTAATGTGCAACACAAGTTTTTTTGTCGCATTGTTTTAACAGACCAAGATATTAAAATATTTCAACAATTCCTTATAGATGTTTAAATAATAATGCCAATATCAAAAAAACTTTTGGTATTTATTAACCGCATCGTTTCATTGACAGCTTTTCTCGGAAATAAAAATGAAAAAAAAATATAAGATTTAAACCAGTTTTGTTGACCACGAGGGGCCGGAGGCCACATATTACAATACTGTTATTAAACTCATGATTTTATTTTATTACTCGTGGAAAATTGTCTTTAATGTAAATGAGAAATGGTTCTAATCCAGCGGATATTAACCGGTTTCGAAGCCATACTGGAAAAAGCATTTTGAGGAAGATTTGTATTTTGTGAGATTTTAGACTAGTCTAATCAACCGTCCGAAGCTTAAGATGTCGAATACCTCTGAACTGATTGGGCTCTAATCTTCAGAGCTGGATCTTTAAATGTGTAGCCGTTGCAGTAGCCGTCACCACTGCCAGTGCTGCCAATAAAACATGGATTTTTAAATGTTGGAAGTTTTAACGTATTATTATTATTATTTTTGCATATTTTTACTGAAAATTCAAAAAGTGGTTGTGATTTAAAGATTGCATATAGCCGTGGCCACGTGTAGCCAATTTGATTTATAGATCGCTATTAGGTTAGTGGCTGTATCCCTGGCAGCGGCAACGGCTACACATTTAAAGATCCAGCTTGCTTGCGGTGATTTTAAGCTATTTCCTTGGGGGGGTGGGGGGTGGGGGGGCAAACCCCCCCCAACAAAAAAACAAAACAAATCAAATAAGGTGGATTGGGGGAACCTAGAGGCTAAATTTACCTAGGTATTACTTTTCTGTGGTATTGTGAAAACATTGTACACATTATCAAATTATCTAAACATGAAAAAATTTGCTAGCTTAATTCTATATGGTGGGGTGCTACAAATGATACAGTATGTTTGTCTGTTTGTACTGAAGGATCTTGCTAACCACTGCACCGATATTGTTCTACGATAAAACTTCTCAGATGTCCTCGAACTTTTTTTCAGGAGGGTATCGCTCCCAGAAAAAAATAACCCTCAAAATTATTTTTGTTGTTGTACTTCTTATTATTTAAACATATCGGTTCAGCGGTTAGCTAGATCCTTCGGTAAACACAGGCAAACACAAGATAAGACTTCCTGTTACTTTTAAGTTATTATTTTGTGTCACCACCTAACTTTGGCTTAAAAATGTAGAATGATGGTACGCAGGGATTGAAAGGGATAGGACAATAGCCGATAAATTGAAATACATTCCAAATGACGATACACAAAAGTAGAAAAGTTTAGACACCCAACTTGATGATTCAACCAATAAAAATTTTATAAAAGCCTCCAAAGTTGTTAAGCCAATGAATAAGAAAACGTTGTTTCAAAACTTTGGGGACTATTTTAATAAACAGCCCAATGTCCCCTCCCTCCCTGGATCATACGCGTGAGAATATGTGTCTGGTCCAGCCATTCATAGGATCTGTAACAACAAATTTCAAACATTTAGGGTCATTTCAAAAGTAAATACTAAAATCAAAAGAAACCCACTACTTCGTTTTCTTTTCATAAATCCAATTTAAAAAACAACAGAATTTTTAAATGTTTTATTCGGTAATTCTTGCATTTCTTAACAAATATAGCATTAAACCTGACTATAAAGAAATAAACCATAAGTGTTTGGCCTAAACGTTCAGCAGTTATTAAATATAATGGCTAGGGTTTTTTTGGAGGGGGGCTGGTCCGTACGTCCATTTTAAAAATGTTGATATTTTTTACTTTTTTAACAACTAATTTTTATGTGATTTAATCATCCAATTGATCTGAATTTTGGTATGTTGATTCCTTGGACAACAAAGTATAATGTTAAAAGCGAAACAACTCTATAATCAAGTCCTACAAATGTAAGTATGTCTATAAACATTATCCCGGATCAAGCAGTTTTTCAACCAATTTACTTACAATTTTGCTTCGACTCTTATACAATTATAGTCTGACACTATACAAGTGTTAATGTTCCTACCGTTTCAGTGCTTCGCTTTTATGGGTGTTGCCATCCTTATTTTTTTTAAAAATCATATACATTATATCTATTTAAAGGAAAGAGAAAGATGGACAATGCAAGATTTTAACGCGTTCTGCCACTGGTTAACTAAATTAATCGTCCTTGTTCTAATTGGGGGATGATTAATTTACCGCCCATTGACCTCCCTCTCTCTCTCTCTTGGCAATAAATAAAATGATTGGGTTCGTGTGAATATATGCCGGGAGGGAGGGGACATGGAGCTGTTAATTACACTAGTACCAAAAGATGTATAATAACATTTTCTTATTCGTTGCCTCAACAACTTTTAGGACATTTATTGTTCTTTAAATGGTTGGTACATTTAGTTGATTCTCTAAAGGTTTCACCCACGAATTGTAATCTACAAGAGGGTAATTTTGTATATCTTTATTTCGGATGTACATAAATATATCGGGCGTTGTAATATCCCTTTAAATTCCTGAAATATTTGTCTACAACTTAATTTTCTTCCCTAACCCCAAGCCGTGGGCTTGAGGTTGGGAGGAGGAGGGGTGGAGGGGGGATCTGCTAGTTCCCCTAAAAATATTGTATTATATGTATAAGGTAACAGAGCTGGATCTTCAAATCATTTTAGTGGTGAGCCAGATCGGGGTGAGCCAACTTTCCACCAATGAGAGCACAGCATTTTATGAAATATCGCGCTGTGATTGGCTGAAATTCGGCGCAACCCGATCTGGCTCACCACTAAAATGATTTAAAGATCCGTTCAGGATGTCTGTCTGTGTGTTTGTATCTTGCTAATCGCTTGACCAATATTGTTCTCCTATACGGCGAGGCTTCTCATAGGTCCGGAAAAAGTTTATAACTAATCTTAATAGGGTATCTAAGCTCAACCCCCCTCCCCCCACCCTAAAAATGCAATTTCAAACAGCTTTACTTCTAATGGATGTCGCCATCCTTGTTGATAATTAATACTTATAATATGTGATATTTGCAGAATCAGAGGGGACAATGGGCTATTTATTACACTTGTAGTTGTCCCCAAAGTTATTTGTCCACCTAATACCAATAAACATCCAACCCAAACTGTACTTTGTTTATGGTATTATATATCAGCATAGCTAGCTGATCTATAATTAGTGAGGTCTAAGTCTGTCTGTCAACAGGGACATACTACCACAAATAGTTTAATGTGTTGAAATGCCCACTAGAATTACTGAAAGATCAGCAACTCTCATTGACAACATTTTCACTAACAAAAAACAAAGCTTTTATGACAGTGGCCTAATACTTTCAGTATTTCATGGTATATCACCACAAAACTTAAACTCTTTTAAAGAGAAACTCTCCAATGAAAACTGGACTAATGTAACTCAAATAAATCAACCAAAACAAGCTTTTGATAATTTTTCAAATATCTTAGAATGTCACTTTTTGGAGAGCTTCCCTTTAAAAGAAAAAAAGAAAAATATGAAATATAATCCTATTAAACCTTGGATGACTCATGATATTTTGACCTCCTTGAGGAAAAAACATAGAAACTTCTGAAGGAAAAATTTAAAAAAAAACAATATGAGAAATTGTACCTCATTTAAATCTACCAAAGCAAAAATGAAAAAAAATTATTTTAAATTGCTATTCTAGTTTTAAATGCAACAGAAGAAAATGTTATCCTTGTAAAAAGTGAGTAATATTGATCTAATTAGCGCCTGTATATAAGTTAGACCCTCTACTATACTTTTTTTTCTTATTCTTTTTACATTATTTTTTTATTTCAGTAATAACTCTTTAAAAATATTTTTTCTGATATCTAATAATTCTTATATTTTTATGTTTTTAAATGTTTGTACTTAAATCTTATCTAAACCAACAAATATCTACATATCCAAGTATTAACAAAATCTTATAAACAAATTAGGGATTATGCCTTTGTACAGTCCTAGTTGACTTTGAGATTCCTTACTTTTGTATTACAATTAATAATTTCTATTTTTATTAAATGTATTTAACCATGCTAAAGTTAGAATAAATGTTATGTTATGTTAACAAAAATGATCCGGAAAAAATCACGAAACCTACATATCTAATTTTGTTGAAATGTCAACGAAAATGATACAGGAAAAAATCACAAAACCTAAATATCTAATTTTGTTGAAATGTCAACAAAATTGATCCGGGAAAAAAATCATGAAACCTATAATCTAAAATTAAACATAATGCAGTTTCACTTAAAGGACAGGATTGTTGGAGCACATAACAATGCTTCAAACTTTTATGAAGCCACTAAATTAAAATAATAGGTTAATAAAAAAGGTTAGGAATATTTTTTTATAAATCTCTTTTATAATATTATGCTGTATAACAATAGTTATACAGCATGAGTGGAGTGGTACACCCAAAAAAAGTAATTTTCTCTTTTTAAAACTAAAATTAGATAGGGTGTTGACTAACCTCCACCCCACCCACAAAAAAAATTCCCCCCCTTGCAAATTTTTTAATAACTTTTTCTTTTCAAATCTAAAATACGAAAAAGTAGGTTGATCAAACCTCTTGGGGTTGGTTGATGAGTCAAAAATGTTTTGATGATAAGAGTCACATTTTCATATAAATGGTTGCAATCAAAAATAACGTCAACATATATAATTTTGTATTACAATAAATAACATACAATTAGGCATCACTAAAATAGTCGTCATGTTTTTTTTGAAAACAAGATACCTAGGTATCTAAGTTGCATATATCACAAGAATATGATTTTTAAGTCTTCAAATTCCGGGTAAAAAAATAAATTTCTTTCAAGTATACCTTACCTACGCCGCCGTAGAATTGTAGTTTATACCATTGAATAGGAATAGTTATTTCTCGCAATCTATTATAAACAGCTTTCCACGGAAATAGAATATTTGTAGAAAGCTGGATATAATACAAGACATAGTTTTTTTGTATGGATGAGAACCGGTTCTCATCCACCGGATTTGAATGAATACAAGAAAAAATATTCGGTTCACTAAATTAAAGTTTATATGCATTTCGTGCAACTACCCAAAACAATCTAAGAAAAGGATTGCAAGATATTTGTCAAAATTAACATTTTTTTTTGAAAATGGAGTATTTTTAAAAGTACTCAGTTTTATGCACTTTGGATGCTTTTTGTGTTTATTTTATATTTCCTATCCTTATAATAAAGTAACAGGATGTTTGTCTGTCTGTTCCACTTTATCTTTTAGAATCTAAAATAAGATATTGGGTTATCAAAATTCGACTCTCCCCTCCTCATGTGTCGCTAGAGGCCTCTAGGGGCGTAGCCGCTAGTAGCAAATATAGCACTTGATATTAGACATAAGTAAATATATGTATAATTAATTGATGATTATCGGCTTATATAAAGTTAATTGTACTTAGTAATAAAAAAGAAAGAACAAATATTTCATAGTGATATTATTTTTTTACAATGCAAAGGGAGGAGTAGGTTTCGGGTACATTCCGTAAAAGTGTGAGTTTAAAGGCCTAAAAACAGGAGTAGAACGATAATATTCACCAAATATGTGTATTCCTTGAACCCTTATTGAAAAGAACTATAGAAAAAAAAAATTCTTTTATAAGTTAAAAATAAAAAAAACCCGGAAAATTCACCGAATGCTTTGCTCATGTCAAACTGACAATAAAAACAAAATTGACAATTATACCTAAAAATAAGAATATTGAAAAGAGTTTCAAAAACTACAAATAATGCAAATTATTTTAAAGTTATTAATTTTTAAAAACATTATTCGATTTTCCATGGTAATTCTATGTATTATATGTTTAAAATTGTTACAAATGTTTCATATTCTAGTAAAGTAGAAAGTTTTTTTATTCATCAGTTAATCTTCTGTGTAGAAACATCACAAGCATCCACACATCATCCTAAGCTTCTTTAAAAGACTGTACTACTTTATTGAATGGGATACGTTTAATTTATATAATAATGGTCTATATAACTAAATTAGGTCATGAATACGAATATTTTTTCTCGTATTCATTCGAATCCGGTAGATAGAAACCGTACGAAAAAACTATGTCTAGCATCGTATTATATCCAGCTTTCTACGAATATAGAAATGTACAATCATAAGTTTAAACCAGTTTTTTAGTCGGTGCCTTCGGCACCTCGGGGCTAAAAAACTAGTTTTAATCTTATAATTGAACATTCTATACCGCGGAAAGCCGTTTATAATACGATGCGAGAAATAACTAAATTATTTATGATTATTTACAATGAAATGAAATAAAACGTAATTTTGCAGTATGCCTCCGAATTTGATTATTATAATTTCCACTGGAATAAAAACCAGTTCTGAGCCATACTGAAAAATCATATATATAGCATTATAGACGATTTCCCAAGAAAAATGTCAAAAATCACAAAATTATCCCTGTTTTATTGACCCGGGCCTTTGCGGAACAAATAAATTGACCCTTTACTGTCTCTATCTGCGGAAAACTGTCTATGATACGATGGGATAATCAATTTATATTGTATGTTTATTTAATACTAACATTGTCGTTCTTTTCTTTGAATTAGCTCAAACTGAAATAATGATTCATTTATATTATACAATATACATGTAGTAAGAATTTATGTTTGTTCGTTAAGATATCACTAACTGCTATGCCCCTAGAAGCATTTAGGGAAAATGAAGTTTGTCATGGACCTATAAGAAGCTTCACTGTAAAAGAGAACCATATATGTAGGTTTAGCAGTTCTTCGCTGCAGACAAAAAAGCTCACTACTTTATATAATAGGAAAATGGCTTATCTATCTATTATTTTATTCTTAACTAACTGGCCAATAGACAATATTAAATAGAAGAATCAGAGCTGGGAATTATTCTTACCTAACTGGCCAATAGACAATATTAAATAGAAGATAGAGAGAGCTGGGAATTATTCTTACCTAACTGGCCAATAGAAATTATTAAATAGAAGAATCAGAGCTGGGAATTATTCTTACCTAACTGGCCAATAGACAATATTAAATAGAAGAAAGAGAGCTGGGAATTATTCTTACCTAACTGGCCAATAGACAATATTAAATAGAAGAATCAGAGCTGGGAATTATTCTTACCTAATTGGCCAATAGACAATATTAAATAGAAGAAAGAGAGCTGGGAATTATTCTTACCTAACTGGCCAATAGAAATTATTAAATAGAAGAATCAGAGCTGGGAATTATTACCCAACTGGCCAATAGAAATTATTAAATAGAAGAATCAGAGCTGGGAATTATTCTTACCTAACTGGCCAATAGACAATATTAAATAGAAGAATCAGGGCTGGGAATTATTCTTACTTAACTGGCCAATAGACAATATTAAATAGAAGAATCAGAGCTGGGAATTATTCTTTCCTAACTGGCCAATAGACAATATTAAATAGAAGATTCAGAGCTGGGAATTATTCTTACCTAACTGGCCAATAGACAATATTAAATAGAAGAATCAGGGCTGGGAATTATTCTTACCTAACTGGCCAATAGACAATATTAAATAGAAGAATCAGAGCTGGGAATTATTCTTACCTAACTGGCCAATAGACAATATTAAATAGAAGAATCAGAGCTGGGAATTATTCTTACCTAACTGGCCAATAGACAATATTAAATAGAAGAATCAGAGCTGGGAATTATTCTTACCTAACTGGCCAATAGACAATATTAAATAGAAGAATCAGAGCTGGGAATTATTACCTAACTGGCCTATAGACAATATCAAATAGGAGAATCAGAGCTGGGAATTATTACCTAACTGGCCAATTGACAATATTAAATAGAAGAATCAGAGCTGGGAATTATTCTTACCTAACTGGCCAATAGACAATATTAAATAGAAGAATCAGAGCTGGGAATTATTCTTACCTAACTGGCCAATAGACAATATTAGATAGAAGAATCAGAACTGGGAATTATTCTTACCTAACTGGCCAATAGACAATATTAAATAGAGGAATCAGAGCTGGGAATTATTCTTACCTAACTGGCCAATAGACAATATTAAATAGAAGAATCAGAGCTGGGAATTATTCTTACCTAACTGGCCAATAGACAATATTAAATAGAAGAATCAGAGCTGGGAATTATTCTTACCTAACTGGCCAATAGACAATATTAAATAGAAGAAAGAGAGCTGGGAAAGCATAAGAGAATGCTGTGTCTATGTAGGTCAACTGATCACCGTGCCAATGGCCAGTCTAAAAAAAGATAAATGTAATAGTTACTTATCGCATCGTATTATGGACAGCTTTCCGCGTATAAAAGAATGAGAAAAAAATAACACTGGGTATTAATCGGTTTCTAAGTGTTCCTCGAAAATAAATTTTTTACAAGGATGACAACATCCATAAAAGCGAAGCGCTGACACGGTAGGACAAACGGACATTAACACTTGTATAGTGTTAGAACTGAATAATCAGAATATAAATGTATAAGAGTCGATCCGATGCAAAATTGTAAGTAAATTTGTTGAAAAACTGCTTGATACAGAATAATGTTTATAAACATACTTACATTTTTAGGACTTAATTATAGAGTTGCTTCGCTTATAATATTGTACTTTGATGTCCCAGGAATCAGTATACAAAAAATCAGATCAATTGGATAATTAGATCATATAAAAATTTGTTGTTAAAAAAGTAAAAAAATCAACATGTTTAAAATGGACGTACGGAAAATTTGGTAATGATTATAGAGTTGCTACGCTTTCTAAATCGTACCTAACTACTACAGGAATCACCATGCAAAGTTTGAAATCGATAGGACAATTCTAACATGCCTAAATTAACGAAAAAAGCTATCCGTTACAGACGGACGGACGGCCGGACGTACGGACGGACCGACCCTAATTATAGAAAAGCTTCGCTTTTAAAAAGGATAATGTGTCAGACTGACATATAGTAGCTTATAACAACTAAATTGGTTGTTTTTCCACAAAGTGTATGTCGAGCACTGACCCCAACTCCCAATAAACGAAAATTTGCAAAATTAGGGGAAGTGGGGCTTCAGTGCTCAAAAAGGCACTTTTAGTGAATCTCTCTTAAATGTTTAAACAACTTACCTTTGGTGAACTCATGCTTTTAACCTCTTGTTGCATAAGAAGTTTTTTCTTCTGAAGTAGAACAACATAAGCCATCAAAGCTCCAATCCCCGCCCCCCACGCCCCCCAACAAAAAATAAGAGAAAAGGGCTTTTTTAGTGAATCACCCTAAAATGTTTAAACAACAAACCTTTGGTGAACTCATGCTTTTAACTTCTTGCTGCATAAGAAGTTTTTTCTTCAATAGAAGAACAGCATATGCCATCAGGGCTCCAAACACGAAAATGACACAGGTCATCATCCAGACTAGAATAGTTATATCTAGCATCATATTATAAACAGCTTTCCGCGGATATGAAATGTACACTTATAAGATTAAAACTAGTTTTTTAGACCCGAGATGCCAAAGGCACGGGCTAAAAGAAATAGCTGTAATCTTACATTTTTTATATTCGTAGAAAACTGGATAAAGTACGGTGCTATACATAATTTTTCAGATGAGAACTGGTTCTAATCCACCTGATATTAATGGTTTCGAAGCGACACTGGAATAATGGATATAGATAATACGTGGATATTATGACAGGGTGAAATGTTGGCGTCAATTTAGGTTGCTAACTTGGATATTATTTGTCAGTAGGTTCATCCAGTATGATACAGTGGGGGGTGGATATGGGAGATTGTTATTTTAGCCAGCTACAAGTTTCACTTTATTAGAGTACATGATAATCTAGTGTATGCTCCAAGCAATAATTTTTCCATTTCTAGAATAGTTATATATTGCTGTTTTATTTGCCTCTAGGTGCACTTGTGTGAAGGGGGGTTGGTTGGTTAAATCGACCGTAAACTATTGATTTTAGTTGAGTAACTTAAAGTTAATTCACCCCTTAAGAGATTATTATACTTATTTTTACAACTTGCTTGAAAAAGAAGGGTCGAATAAGACCCTCCTTTCCTCAAATGCCCCTAGGGGCCATTGAGGTGGGGGGGGGGGGAGGGGAAGTCGATCAGCCCTCTATAAATTGTAGAAAATGTAAGAAGGAAATCCCAGGAAGTCATACATTGGCGCCGCCCAGCGGCACTTAAAAATTATTGTTTTGAATTTCTTCTCTTAGGGAGATTTTTCATGAGGTGATAGTGGTACTTTCCCCCAAAATAGTTATTAACCTGCCCAGGACCTATGAGAAACTGCACTGCAAAGAAGAATCATATCGGTCTAGTGGTTAGCAAGATCCTTCGGTAAAAACAATCAAACAGACAAAGATCCTTTTACTTTATTATAAGGATACACACAATTAAGGGGTCCATTAGTTTTAGGAGCAGAGCTATTCTTTGATTTGCTCTGAGAGGTGGTCCTTACTACATATTATAAGGATTTGGTAAACTTACTTCCCATAGCTGTAACACCTTCTGTATTCGGAGAATTATTAATGACAGTGTTGAAAATATTTACTAGGACAAGAAATGTTGTCACAAGCAGACCCATCCGACCTAAAGAGATATATAAAGTTTATATATATGATGTTTAACTAGCGGATACGCCCCCTAGAGGCCTCTAGGGGCACTTGAGGAGGGGGGGGGAGTTGAATCCAAAAACCATTTTTTATTTAGATTTTTTAAAGTAAAAAAAAAATTAAAGGGGGGGTAACGACCTCCCCCCCCCCTGACGCCATTTTTCATTTTAGTGTTTAAAAAGATTGGGAGGGGGGCGTACAGAAAATTACAAAAACGTAAAATCTAGGAATCGATCTGGCACCCCAATTAACATACAGACGGGCAAAACAATGTATAGATTAGATGAGCATATGTAAAAGGAGTTTTCACTAAAAATTTCAGCCTTCTATCTTTAACAGGAGTCGAGAAATCCTGTTTACCCCATTGTGTTACGGACTGGCGGACGGACAGACAAAGTGCATTATCGAGTAGCTTTGCTACTAAAAACCATTGCAAGTTACCTGGTACTACTTCGGGAGGAATGAAAAAACTGACCTAAAGATTCAAAAAATGGTTTAACAAACATCCAAATAGAAAGGATTTTAACTTTATAATAAAGTAACAGGATCTCTGGGTATGTATTTGTTTTTCTGTCTTTGTGTCTGTACTCAAAGATCTCGCTAACCGCTGAACCTATTTGGTTCTTCTGTATTGGGAGGCGTTCAGTGCTCTACTGGCATTTCAAGTGAAAACGCCGTTATTCTTACTAACCTACTGTGGACATACAGTCTTGAGGTTAAGATATACTATACTTATAAAGAAGTTTTGCTTTTTTATTAGCGTTTTATACGAAGCACTGCGCCATCCCAAAACTGGTTTATTAGGCTAGAAATAGGCCTAGGCTTGAAATAGGCCTGAAATAATATTTTCCTACGTTTCCCATCCCTTATCCCTGAAAATTATATAACAAGGATGACAACATCCATAAGAATCGAAGGAAACAGTAATGGAGAAACGGATAAATTGAGTTTCAGAGCATATTTTTATAGGTTGTTAGTCAAAAACTAAATCTATATAGAAAATAAGAATATACATAAAATATTTTTTAATAGCAGCTAAGAAATCCAGAGCTGGATCTTTAAAAGTGTAGCCGTAGCCGTGGCCGTTGCCAGAGGTACAGCCACTAACCTAATAGCGATCTGAAAATCAAATTGGCTACGCGTGGCCCCGGCTATATGCGATCTTTAAATCACAACCACTTTTTGAATTTCAGTAAAAATACGAAGAAAAAAAAATAATAATAATGCGTAAAAACTTGAAACATTTAAAAATCCATGTTTTATTGGCAGATCTGGCAGTGGCGACGGCCACGGCTACGGCTACACATTTAAAGATCCATCTCAGTGTTCTCCTATATCGGACAGACGGACATTCTAGAGTAGCTTCACGACTAAAAATAAAAGAATTACCCATGAACCGACCACAATTAAACCAGAGGGGAGATAGTAGTTTACTAAAAAAAAAATATATTTACAGTAACAGGATGTCTGAACATATGTAGCGAAAGATCTCAATTAAAGCTTTTTATAGGTTCAGGGAAAATTTATAAGAGCAAACAAATAACAGCGGTTTTCCAGTATTGCTCCGAAACCTAATAATATCCGCTGGTGTAAAACCGGTTCTGAGCTACAATGAAAAACCATGTATAGTATCGTATTATAGCAAATTTTCTACAAATAAAAGAATGAAATATCATATGATTAATACTAGTTTTGTTAGCCTAGGAATTAAGCCCGTCAGGGTTAACAAAACTGGTTTTAATCGTATAATTTTTCATTTTAATATCCACGGAAAGCTGTCTATTATACGATGCAATAATAAATATAAAATTTTGGGTGCAAGTATAATTAATTGACAGTCCAATGTCCCCTCCCTCCTTGCATAATTACTCAGAGAGAGAGAGGGGACAATGGGCTGTTTATTACTCTAGTCCCATAAGTTTTAGAATAACGTTTTCTTACTCGTTGGGTTAAAAACTTTGAAATTTGATTGGTTGGTTAATTAAGTTGAGTTTTCAAACGTTCCAATCACTAATTTTAATCTACAGAAGGGGTAATTTTGTGTGTCATCATTGAGGATGTACATCAATTTAATGGCCATTAAACTTTTTTGTTAATTATATGTCCAATCTTCAAATTTGATTTTTTTTTAGTACCGTAGTTATTTTTTAACCCATGACTGTGGCGCATCCGCTCTTTGTCGGGGAGGTGATAGGTTAAAATCTCGGCTTAACACAGGGTCATAACTTTTAAGACGTTTTAATGGTTCGTACTGATGCTATTTCAGGTGCGTGACATAAATAGTTAGAGTAGGGTGAATGCCATGGCCCAAAACAAGAGCAACTCATTACCATGCACAGTTAGGACTTTAAAGCCAAAGATCGTGCAATTATCCTGCCCCAAAACTAAACTGTAAACCATACCAAAATATTTTCTTGAATATCTTGTCAAAGTCATCTCAAAGCCTACAAGTAAAGGATGGTGGATTAATTAAGGGTTAGATTTTGTACTATACATATTAGGAACACATGGAGTTTTTATCTATAACCCATTGTCACAAAACCGGTTGAATGTACAAAAAATATTTGTTCACAAGAAATTCAGTAAATCTAATTGCCTAAATAAAAGTAAATTAGAGTCACCTTTATAAAACAACTCATTCCAACCCTATGACGCCATTAAAACCTCGGGAATGGCAAAAATCGTCAAAGACCGGCGCTTTAATGGGATAAAAAGGCTGATTCACTAAATGTACAAAAAGATATTTCTCGTATTCATTCGAATCTGGTGGATAGGAACCGGTCCTCATCCATACGAAAAAACTATGTCTAGCACTGAATTATATCTAGCTTTCTACGAATTTTTTAGCCGGTGCCTTCGGCACCTCGGGGCTAAAAAAACTAGTTTTAATCTGATAATTGTACATTCTATATCCGCGGAAAGCCGTTTATAATACGATGCGAGAAATAACTATTATATAGCCAAATATTCATTTAGAAGCAACAATTTATTCGTTATTTGCCCTTGTACATTTTCGGTCTACTGGGTGAAGGAAGATATGATGAATATCTAAACAGAGTAGGGTTGGCAATCCGTCAAATTTTTGGACTGGATTCGGATTCGTAAAAAAATCCGCCAGAAAATTAATTTATAAGCCGGATTCTTATTTTTTTACGGATTCCGGCTTTCCTGATTCCGCACTCTAGCAATGTTTTAAAAGTCATTTTTAAAAATAAATTCAGGGATTAAATTTTACCGGGTACTGAATCTAAAACTTCGTTTTTTCATATTTTCGCAGTAGCTTTTCTCTTATTTCTAGACCCTACAGCGGAACACAGTAAACGTGTCAGACTGATTATGACGTAACAAAAAAAAATTAGCCAATGAGAAGCCGTTATTGACCAATTGTAAAATTTATAGTGGCCTTTCATTGGCTAATTTTTTTTGTTACGTCATAATCAGTCAGACACTATTACTGTGTTAAAAACTTTAAATATATATTCGGACCAAACAAAACTTAAAACGCCAATTTTAGCCTAACAATTAACAATCCGAATTCGCAATTAAAATAACGGATTCCGGATTCGAATTCTGGATTCCAAAATTGTCCAAAAATTGGGAGGATTCCGGATTCGGATTGCCAACCCTAATAGAAAGCACTATTTTTTCACGTAATTTTATTAAGTTGGGTGCAAGCTTCCAGTCAAATGCGCTTATTAGGTCAAACCGATTTAAATTATAACTAAATGCATAGTATTTGTTCGAAATACATGCAATTTTCTGTAAATTAAATTTTGGTAGGTTTTAAACTATTATTAAATGAACGTAAAATTTTGGGGAAAAATACTTATTCTACTAAGGCTTCTCAAATAAAAATTTTAAATGTCTGTTTCATCCAATTTAAGTTTAAGTTTAGATTATGTAATCTATCCTGTAGTAGCCATAACTTTAAATAGTTGATAAATTCCAGGGCTCGGCAGCCGCGTATCAGCCGCCTGTATTATTCCAATTATCATTCCAAATAGTCTAAAAATCTTTCCCAAATATGGCAGTAATCCTTATCTTCAAACATTTTTTTTCAATCCATCCAAACGGGTTTAAATTTGAGGTATAGTCGCGGCTGCCAAGCCCCGATAAATGCTACCTGTCAAAGAGTAGTTGACAAAACCATTGCCATAAACAAGATCCATTCCTGGTGAAATAGGTTTGCTATAAAGTTTCAGCGGCTGACGTTAATACAATCATGACAACATCCATAAGAAGCAAAGCGCAAAAATACATGGTATGAACAAACGGACAAAGTAGATCATCAATTGTCATAAAAAAAATGAGAATATATGCAAAAAATTACAGAAAATCACGTAACCTTTACGATTTATTTATTTGACGCATGACCGACAGACTGACGGACAAAACAATCTATAGCCTAGATGCACATATGTCATAAGAATCTTCACTGAAAATTTCAGCAGTGTGTCTTCAATAGCACCCGAGAAAATCATATTTCCCCCATATACAGACATGCTATAGAGATGCTTCTCATAATACAAATTACCTAATCATTCTAGTAATAAACATTAATAAAATAATGTTTTAAGGTAGACATACTGACTTTTTTATATTCACTAAATTAGAACCAATTGTTACAGAAATTACTATTCAGAGTTTGAAATCAAAGACAATTTTAATAAACGATTAGTGCTATGTATTGAGGACGGTTTGAACCTACTTTATAAGAAAATATTAACTTCTTAAAAAGGCTAAAAGTTGCCTAAGCCCTAAATTATCTAAATAAGATTAAAACACTAGAGGGGGGGGGGGGGCGGGGGGTGTAGTAAATAACTGTATCCCCCCCATCAAAATGACCTTGTGTCGTCTCTCAATTGGGTCATTAAAAATCAACCAGTGGTGTCGGTAATATCAACACAGCCAAGTAGCAAAACAATTTTTTGCAGACGAAAAAGGTCATTGGAAAAGGGAGGTAGGTAGTTATCTGTATATACAATACATCTATACTATAGAGTGTTTATCTAACAAACCCTTCCTGATAAGAGTCCTAGCTTAGGTTCATAGTCTAAGATTGTGTTTCTCTCATGCGGCTATAATGTATAGGATCAATAAAAAAGGATGCAGATAGAGAGGTGACATTGGGCTGTTTATTACACTAGTCTGTTTATTACACTAGTTTTATGAAAAGTTTAATTATTCGTTAGCTTATAAACTCTTGGGACTTTTCTTACATTTTGATTGGTTGGTTCATTAAATTAAGTGTCTAAACGTTTCAACCACTAATTTTTATCTACAAAAGGATGTATATCAATTTATCGGCCATTGTCTTATCCTTTTAGATCTCTTAAAGGGATGACAACATCCATAAAAAGCGGAGCATAAAAAATAATAAACAACACAATCAAAGGTAGCACAAAGAATAGTTATTTATCGCATTGTATTATAGACAGCTTTCCGCGGACATTAAAATATAAAAATTATAAATTTAAAACCAGTTGTGTTATCCCAAGGGGCAGAAATATTCGTGGTAAATTGTCTGTAATACAATGCTATACATGATTTTTCAGTATGATTGAGAACTAGTTCTAATCCAGCGGATATTAATCACGAAACCTTTATAAAAAAAGTATTTAAGTCTTTTATGGCATAAACAACAGACTGACGGACCAATTGAGTTGTATACAGAATACTCTTGCAAAAAAAGGGAATTCTGACCAAAAATCAGCGATCTATTTTAAGTATTGTCCGAGAAAATCTCATTTCCTTCATAGCGTATTGGACAGACTGCCAGTCAAAGAAAATTGTAGAGTAGCCTTACTAATAAAACGTTAAAATATTCCTCCAATCAGATCAGCTGAAAATGGATTTCCTCTTCGAGCCCTAGTTTCCTAAAGTGTACAGCAGATAACCCAATTATTGCAGACCCTATTTTCAGCGACTCAGGTCAAATGGAAAAGCGATTTAACGTATAAACAATTTATACATTATACATTCAATGATTTAAAGTTTTCAAATTTTTATTTTTTTTTGAAGTTTAAAGCTTTTTTAGCTTGTAGCAAATCTTGAGAAAGGACGCGGAAGCTACGCACACTTTCGGAAACTAAAATTCAGTTCATCTCCAATCAGTTTTTAAAGTTTTATTTACTGTAGAGTTAGGTTTCAAACACTGAACAAATTGATTTCTCCATTTTAGGGAAGCTTAGATCCTTGGATAGTTTTGGTCTATTTTTTAACCTTTTTTATTGATCCGTGTTCCTGCCTTATACTGAAGTAGTGAAGCATTAAATTCCATTTTTGCAGCACTCCAGGCAAAGCTGCCAACCTAAAAAAAAACAATTTTGTTATGATTTTTATCTTAATATCCGTGGAAAATTATCTGTAATACGATGCTATAGATGATTTTTCAGTATGGCTAAGCACCGTACTTCAAACATATTTTATCAAATAAACATGAAAATTGGAATGAATATTATTTTGAAATCAAATAATAGTTATTTCTCGTATCGTATTATAAACGGCTTTCCGCGGATATAGAATGTACAATTATAAGATTAAAACTAGTTTTTTTAGCCCCGTGGTGCCGAAGGCACCGGCTAAAAAAACTAGTTTTAATCTTATGATTGTACATTTCTATATTCGTAGAAAACTGGATATAATACGATGCTAGACATAGTTTTTTCGTATTCATGAGAACCGGTTCCTATCCACCGGATTCAAATGAATACGAGAAATATATTTATTAAATTCTTAATTTCTTTAGCTTTAAAAATCGTACAAAATTCCAATATAGTTCAATATTTATTGCATTGTATTATAAACACTAAACAGCTTTCCGAGAATATAAAAATGTAAACGGACAAACAAATCTGGTTTTAATATTATGATTGTACATTTTTATATGTATTTGTAGAAAATTGGATATAATACGATACGATACATAATTTTTCAGTGTGGCTGAGAACAAGTTCAAATCCAGCGGATATTAATTGTTTCGAAGCCATACTGAGCTGGATCTTTAAATCATTTTAGTGGTGAGCCAGATCGGGGTGAGCCAACTTTCCACCAGTGAGAGCACAGCATTTTATGAAATGCCGCGCTGTGATAGGCTAAAATTTGGCTCACCTCGATCTGGCTCACCACTAAAATGATTTAAAGATCCAGCTCTGGAAATAGGTTTACCTGAAATTTACAAGTCTGTGAGTCGAGGGGAAACCGCTCAAACCTCATGGGACACCAGAAGGTAAAAATAACTTCTTGACTGTATATCACTTTTTCTCCATTTACTATCCATAAACCTTGAAAATTTACAAGAGCTGGATCTTTAAATCTTTTTAGTGGTGCAGCAGATTGGGGCGTGCCAGAGATGGTCTGGAGGTAAGCCGACGGTGTGGTTAAAAAACATTAATTTTTAAAAGATTTTTGGCGCAGTCCAATCCGCGCCAGTACAATTTTATAACTTTCGCCGTGTCAGTACAATATTTTATGGTTAAAGTTATAAAGTTATATATTGTTTTATAATAAAACAATATATAATTTATTTTAAAAATAATTATAAAAATGTTTTCACAATAGTTTGACAATAAAATATTAAAACTAATTGAAGAAAATATTAATTTATTAAATATGGTTCACCCTGATCTGGCGCGGTGGTTACACCAAAGGAAAGTAGCCGGTGCGTCAGAGGTGATCCACTTGGTGCGCCGGATCGCCAATGAACCCAATTTGATTTAAAGATTGATATGAGGTGCGCCAAATCTGGTGCACCCCGATCCGGCGCACAACTAAATGATTTAAAGATCCAGCTAAGGATGACAACATCAAAAAAAAAGCTTAGCCTGTCTCATGAAAAACAAATCCTTACATAAAAGTTATAGGATCTGTGTGTGTGTGTGTGTGTGTGTGTGTGTGGGTGTTTCAGTCTGTACCGTTAATCGTTGAACCAATATGGTTCATCTTTACAATGTAGGATCTTATAGGTTCTAGGAATGTTTATTGGGGGAGAGTAACATAAAGATAAAGATAAGGCCCTCTAGAGGTAAGCAACTTTAATAGAAGTCACAAAAAAATTCATTTTCCTAACAGTGATACGGACTTTTAAACAAACCAAGGATAAAAGTATCCAAAGTCTACCTGCAAATTTATCTAAAATGTACAGAAAATCTGAACTCTTCATGCTGTACACAAAAATGTCTGGTTTCCACATATTCTGTAGCATCTAGAATTACAATCAATACATTATTACTAGGATGTTGCATCCAATTTTCATGTACTCTGATATAGTGACGCCTGTAGCAGGCTAAAATAAGGATCTCCCCCTAATCCCCAGTTCGAGGTAATTCTGGAAAATGTGTTATGCTTCTAAAAGCTTATTTCTTATGCTTTTGGAAATACACAAGGACAGTCACCCAACCCCTACAAAAACAAATGTCAGAACAAGCATTTCCTATACCAAAATAATGTAAGAACTTACACTGGCATCAATAGTATGATATTCATCATCATTCAAATAGGCTGTGTTCTTAACTAAAATAATAGTTATAATAGACAGCTTTCCGCGGACAATAAAATAAAAAAAATTAAGTTTAAAACCAGTTTTGTCAGCCCCGATGGGCTGAAGGCCTTGGCTAAGAAAACTAGAATTAATACTATGATTTTTATTTTAATATTCTTGACAAATTGTCTGTAATTCGATGATATACATGATTTTTCAGTATGACTAAGAACAGGTTCTAATCAATTGGATATTATTCGTTTTGGAGTCCAAACTGGAAATAGTTTTCATTTAGGCACCTTAGGCATTTTGAAGATCTTTAGGGATAAGACAAGGACAATAAATTGATATGCATTTCCAATGATGATAAATAAAATTGCCCTTTTTGTAGATTATATGTTGAAATGTAAAATCTCATGAACCTATCAAAATTCAATAAAAGTGCCAACAGTTTTTGAACCAACGAATAACATTATGTGCTTAAAAACTTTGGGTGCCAGTATAACTTTCAGTCCAATGATTAGATCTGTCGTCCAATGTCTCCTCACTCCATGGAATAATCAAAGACTTCAAAGGGAAAAACAGCTTTAATTAAAAATGCATTACATAAATAACTAAAAATTTAAAAAAATATTTTTTATTGCGGTTAAGAAATGGTTTTAATATGGCTGAGATATTAAACTTACCAATTATCCTTGGTTCAGTCCACCTTACTCTAAAATCGTGGGCGTGCTATTTAGAGATAAATGAGGGGTAAGGGGGAAAAGAAAAAAAAATTGGGGTTGAGAAAGGGGGTTCTAGGGGCGATTTGTCTTGGGATGGTACCCTATATCAAAATAGTTTTAAACCGTTTTTTTAAAACAGATTCACTGTAAAGGAGAACCAGATAAGTTTAGCAGTTGGTGAGGTCCTTCGCTCTGACTTTTAAGTAAGGATTACTATCTTACCCAAAAGTTTACAAAAATAAATATTACATAAGACAAGAGCCCCATTAAAATTAAAAATTTTAAAGGCTTGCCTTCCCTTTTTTCACTGCTTTTTAGTTTACTCCTCACATGAAAAATCCTGCACATGCTACTAAGCATTGATATATTTCTAAATATAAAAATATTGTTTCACATTGACTATCTATTATAATAAAGTAACAGGATGTTTGTATGTGTGTTTGTGTTGGGGTTGCTTCTAGAGGCCTCTAGGGGCGTAGCCGCTAGTCTATAATACAAAGTAGAACGATGTCTGTCTGTCCGTCTGAAGCTTAAGATCTCAGTAACCGATGAACCGATCGGGCTCTTCTTTTCAGGGATTATACCTATTGGTCCTGTGATGGTTTTAACCTATTTTCCTGGGGGGGTGGGACACCCCCAACCCACCAAAAAACTAAAAAACCACCCCCCTTTTTTTTTGTAGGAGATATTCTTGGTCCTTTCTATTTTTTTTTACGAATTTCACCTTAACTTTTTTTTATAATCTCTTGGGGCAAAACCCCTAGAGGCTAGGGGCGAAGCCGCTAGTATAATATAAAGTAGTAAGTTATTTTGTCTGAAGCTTAAAATTTTAATAACTACTAAAATGATTGGGTTCTCTATTTCAGGTAAGCATTACATGGGTCCCACGATGGTTTTAGGCTATTTTATTTTAGATTCAAGTCTTTGAGCTTTTTTTCTAGCCCCGTTGAATACAGAGCCCCCCTACATTTTGGCACGTCTTTCCTGAAGTAAGCACTAAAAGTAACTGTAAATAGTTTATCATTTACTTCTATAATTTGTGATACATCAAAATCAATATTCACCTAAAATATAATAATTATTATTTATTGCATCGTATTATAGACAGCTTTACGCGGATATCAAAAAGATTAAAACCATTTTGTTAGCGCCGAGGGGCAGAAGGCCCGGGCTATCAATACTGGTATTAATTTTTTGCTTTTATTTTATCATTAATAGAAAATTGTCTGTAATACAATGCTATACATGATTTCTCAGTATGGCAGAGAACCGTTCTAATCCAGTGGATATTAATCGGTTTTGATACCCTAAAAGAAAAGTTATTATAATACAGTCGCACCCGCTCGCCGTTTGACAGGTGATGGATTCGAATCTTGTTAAGATGTTAAAAGTTGTACCTAATGTTTTGTATGTCAGATGAGCGACACTAATATAAAAAATAGGGGGAATGCCTTGTCCAAAAAAAGGCGCTACTCAGTAAAATGCAGCTAGGACTTTTTTTTTTTTTTTTGGGGGGGGGGGCGGCCCTTTCGCCCCCTCTGACGTCCTTTATTTTATTTTCATACTTATATGCATGACCTAGACAGCTTTAGTCGAAAAAGGTCTGTTTTATAAGCATTTTTAACATAGTAATGGCAAAATACATGTGCAAGCATATAAAAAACTAATGGACCAAATGCTTTGTAATTGCATGTTAAAAATAAAGGGTATAGTTCCTTTCGTGACAACGCCTCTTAAGGGTCGTGTTTCGTATTTCAATAGTAGGTTTTCTCCTATTTCTAGCCCCTGCGGGGGGCTCTATCCCTGCGGGGTAATCACCTAACATAACATAACATAACCAAACCTAAAATAACCTATCAAAAACTCTTGTGGAAATACGACAAAACGCTCTTTAAGATGCGTTGTCACGAAAGGGACTTTACCCAAACTAAGGGTAATTTCGTCTAATTGCATTTTTGTGCATTTAATACATATTAAAACAATTTTAAATTTAAACAGTAAAAAAATGTTTGATTTATGTAGTTGCTCAGCTAAATACAGTAAATATTCAGAGAGAGAGGGGACAATGGGCTGTTTAATACACTAGTCGACTTTTACTGAATTTTGATTAGTTCGTTTATAAAGTTGAGTGTTCAAACGTTTCAACCAAAAATTTCAATATACAGAAGAAGTAATTTTGTGTGTCTTTATTGGGGATGTAGATCAGTTTATAGGCCATTGTCTTATCCCTTTAGATCTCTGGTAAATATTACAGTACACATAGTTTTGAAATGATTTATAAACTTACTTATATTTATGTATTCCTATCCCTAGTAGTTTTTAAATCTGACAAGTAGTGACAAAACCTTGTCTAATCTGAGTTTTGACAGGTTTTCCTCAGGTTTTAATCTGCCCGCCCCTCATCAATCAACTCTGACATTTGATTACATTTCCTCAGATTGTAATCTGACAAAACCTGTGTTTTTGCGCAAAAAGGTACTAAAACTCAGATTACTCAGGATTTGCCGCCAAATTTTTAATCTGTCAGGGGGGATTTCAGATTATAATCTGACGAATCTGACTCAATGTGAGCAAAGTTCAGGTGATTAAGATCGTAATCTGTGATTAAATTGACCCTCAAAATTTGCCCAGTTAATCCCTTATCTGACATTTGATGACAAACAGTCATACTCTAACCTGACATTTGATGACAAACAGTCATACTCTAATCTGACAATTGATGACAAACAGTCATACTCTAATCTGACATTTGATGACAAACAGTCATACTGTAATCTGACATTTGATGACAAACAGTCATACTGTAATCTGACATTTGATGACAAACAATCATACTGTAATCTGACATTTGATGACAAACAGTCATACTGAAATCTGACATTTGATGACAAACAGTCATACTCTAATCTGACATTTGAAGACAAACAGTCATACTCTAATCTGACTTTTGATGACAAACAATCATATTCTAATCTGGCATTTGATGACAAATGGTCATACTTCTAACTGACTTTTAGTGACAAACAGTCATACTCTAATCTGACATATGATGACAAACAGTCATACTGTAATCTGACATTTGATGACAAACAGTCATACTCTAATCTGACATTTGATGACAAACAGTCATACTCTAATCTGACATTTGATGACAAACAGTCATACTCTAATCTGACATTTGCAGACAAACAATCATATTCTAATCTGGCATTTGATGACAAATGGTCATACTCCTAACTGACTTTTAGTGACAAACAGTCATACTCTAATCTGACATATGATGACAAACAGTCATACTCTAATCTGACATTTGATGACAAACAGTCATACTCTTATCTGACATTTGCAGACAAACAGTCATACTCTAATCTGACATTTGATGGTAAACAGTCATACTCTTATCTGACTTTTAGTGACAAAAAGTCATACTCTAATCTGAAATTTGATGACAAACAGTCATACTGTAATCTGACATTTGATGACAAACAGTCATACTCTTATCTGACATTTGATGACAAACAGTCATACTCTAATCTGATATTTGATGACAAACAGTCATACTCTAATCTGACATTTGATGACAAACAGTCATACTCTATACTGACTTTTAGTGACAAACAGTCATACTCTAATCTGACATTTGATGAGAAACAGTCTTACTCTAATCTGACATTTGATGGGAAACAGTCATACTCAAGTCTGACTTTTAGTGACAAACAGTCATACTCTAATCTGACATATGATGACAAACAGTCATATTCTAATCTGACATTTGAAGACAAACAGTCATACTCTAAACTGACGTTTGAAGACAAACAGTCATACTCTAGTCTGACATTTGATGACAAACAGTCATACTCTAATCTGACATATGGTGACAAACAGTCATACTCTAATCTGATATTTGATGACAAACAGTCATACTCTAATCTGACATTTGATGACAAACAGTCATACTCTATACTGACTTTTAGTGACAAACAGTCATACTCTAAACTGACTTTTAGTGACAAACATTCATACTCTAAACTGACTTTGAGTGACAAACAGTCAGGTTAGAATATGACTGTTTGTTACTAAATTTCAGATTATCAAAAGACAGGTTAGAATATGACAGTTTGTCATTAAAATTCATACTCTAATCTGACTCATAATGATAAATAGTCATACTCTTTATAAAAAAAAATGATAGCAATAAATTCTACAAAATACAATATTAATTACACAATATATATAACAACTATAAAATTAAGTGATGGTACTCTTCAAAAAATTCGGTTGTACTAGTTGTGCAAATGGGTCAACAGAAGTAACTATCATAAAAGATTTTTTTATTGGACAATCTTTTAATTAAGTTATTCTATTGAAAATTGTCAAAATTATCTTTTTCTTGGTTTCTCATTTCTTTGTTTGTGTGTTGGCTGCATCAAAAATGTTTTAATGTAGTTTTATGATTTTCAAAACCACTTCAACATCAGACAAAAAAAATTATCAACAACCTGACATTGAAGTGATTCTAAAATTTTGTGGTTAATTATTTTTTTGGCAATAGAAAAACTAATTAGAAATAATTACATATCATCAAATAATATTTAAAGGTATAGTTGCATGAAGTGCATTTAAACAGTATGATGGCTAGCATAAGTAACAAAAATACCATCTAACATGTATAATTTTGTATTAAAATAAATAACAATCAATTAGGCACCACCCAAATACTGTTTTTGTGAAAGCAGGACAGTATGTTGCATATATCCAAAAAATATGATTTTCAAGTCTTGATATTTTTAAAACTACATGGTAGAAAATTGAAATTATTTCAAATATATGTCCTATAAATGAACTATTAAACATGAAAAATAAGCAGTTCACAAAATTCAAGTTTAAATGCAATTAGTGCAACTACACCTTTGATGCAAAAAAATAAGGAAAAATTAAATACTATTAATTAGACATCTTTGAATATTAGCTAACATTAACTAAACAATTTATTAAACTAAATAATAATAATATATCTGAAATTAGAAAACTAACCAACAAAGAAAATACACCATTTTTTTGTTTGTTTTTGTAAATGTAGAAAAGATTAAGATTTACATATTTTGAAGTAGTTTCTATATCTTTTTAATGCTAATCCATATTTATTTATGAAATTTTTTAAAACTTTCAGTCTGTCCCTATGACTGTCTCATGTCTGCCTTTATAAGTATGTCTTTATATCTGCCTGTCCATCATATCTGACCCTCTGGCTGTCTTATGTCCGCCTATGTATGTCTGTCTTTCTGTCAGTCTGTACATCTGTCTAAATATATGAATGTCACTCTGTCTGTCCTTCTGTCAATGGTCTGGTTGTCTATCAATCTGTCTTTCCCCTTTCTGTAAATCTGTTAGCTCATCTGGCTGCCAGTCTGTATCTCTGCCTGTTTGTCTGTCAATATGTCTATGTATATGTTTTTCTGTCCATATGTCTGTTTGTCTGTATATCTTTCTGTCCATCTATAACTGTCCTTCTGTCTTGTTTTTCTGTATTTATAACTTTTACAAATTGAAATTTTTTTTATACGTTCAGTCTGTATGTTCACTTTTTCTGTCCCTTCTGTCTCTTTATCTGTCAGTTTGTTCATATGTCAGTCTGTCTGACCATATGTATGACATTCTGTCTGTCTGTCTTACCAGCTATCTGACCATATGGATGTCAGTCAGTCTGTTTGTCTTACCAGCTATCTGACCAAATGCATGTGAGTCAGTCTGTTTGTCTTACCATCTGTCAGACCATATATGTAAGTCTGTCTATTTCTTCATATGTCTGACTGTCTGTCTTAAAACCTGTCTGGCTTAAAACCTGTCTGTCTATTTGATTATCCTTTTGTATGGCTGTCTATCTATTTGTGTATCTATCTGTCCATTTGATTATCTGTCTGTCTGTTGAAAGTTCTCTGTCTATCTTTGTGTCTGTCTGTCTGTATTTCTGTAAGTCAGTCTGTCTGTCTGTTTGTCTATAATTATATATGTCTGTCTGTTTGTCTTTCCATCTGTCTATTTTTCATGGTGTCCATCTTTATTGGATTTGTATTCTTGTTTTCTGTATGAACTAAATATTAGTTTCACTAGGAACCAGGATCAGACAATAGATGATAAAGGAAGGAATAGGTTGTGCTAAAAATCCGTAAAGATGAGAGTTTTAAGGCTTAAAAATAGTAGTAGAAAACCAATAATATTTATGAAATATATGTATTTCATAGGCGTCCAAGGGGGGGGGTAATGGGCCATTTGGCACCCCCAAACGATTTTGGGGGTGCCGTAGGCACCCCCAAAATTTTGTGAACAATACCCCCCCCCAAAAAAAATTACCCCTATCTTGGGGGTGCCGTAGGCACCCCCAACGATTTTGGGGGGGGTATTTACCCCCCCAAACCATTTTGGGGGGGGTAATTACCCCCCCAAAATAAATGTTCTTTAAAAAAATTTTTTTGGGGGGGTATTTACCCCCCCCAAATTGAATGTTCTTAAAAAAAAATTTTACTGAAAATTTTTTTTGGGGGGGGGAGGAAGTAATCCCCGCCTTCCCCCCCCCCCCCCCTAAAAAAAGTCATAGTGTGACTCAAGCCTTGAGGTGTAATATATTTTATGTTCCTCGTTTGGTCTCCTAATAGTTAATGAAAAGTATATCCTAAATGGCTTTTGATAGTTTATTTTAGGATAGGTTATATTGGTTTAGGTGATTGCCCCACATGGTTAAGCAATTGGCCCCCCGCAGGGGCTAGAAATAGGAGAGAAGTTTGTGTGAAAAAAACGAAGAAACGCCCCTTAAAGAGCATTGCCACAAAAGGGACTATACCCCAATATAGTCCAACCAGTTAAAACAGTTCTTAACCATGATAACAAAAAATTTAATAGTTTGATCATGTTTTATTTGCTTGGGCCTTTATAAGGGCTAAAACCATCCTGGGGATCTATGATGTAATTGTAAAGCACTGAAGATTCCATAAAATAGATACCTAACTAAATTAAATATTTCATTAAATAATGAAAAAGAATTTCTATAGGCGATTTTTTTTGGGAGGATGTCAGGGTGTCTCAAAACTAGTTATAAAACTTACCAGGACCTATAAGACGCTTCACTTTAAAGTATAATCATATTAGTTCATTGGTTAGTGAGTTAATTATTTTATTTTTATGTTCTAAAGAATGAGATACTACTATATAATTGAACTAGCGGCTTCGCCCCTAGCCTCTAGGGGCTGTGCCCCAAGAGGTTTTATCAACCTAATTTTTCGTATTTTAGATTTAAAAAGAAAAAGTAAAAAAAAAATTTTTTTGGGGGGGGTATTTTTCATTTTTTGGGGGGTTGGTGGTGTCCCACCCCCAAAGAAAATAGCCTAAAACCATCACAGGACCAGTAGGTATATTCCCTGAAGAGTAGAGCCCAATCGGTTCAGTGGTTACTGAGATCTTAAGCTTCAGACGGACAGACAGACGGACAGACGGACAGACAGACAGACAGACATCGTTCTACTTTGTATTATAGATAGTAGTGGCGCCCTTATCATCTAAGAACTCGTGTTTTCTAAAGGGTAAAAAGGGAGGAGAAAAATAGCCTAAAACCACTCAAAGGATTGACCTATAATAATACTTATTAACTTAATAGATTAGGTAGGTGCTTTTTTTACATAATTAAATTACCCCCCCCAAAAATTTTACCCTCGGGGTAAATTAGTTTGGGGGGGGTAATTACCCCCCCCCCAACAGATTTGGGGGGAGTATTTACCCCCCCCAACAGACTTTAGGGGGGGTAATTACCCCCCCCAATCAAATTTTACCCCCGGGGTAAAAATTTTGGGGGGGGTAAAAAAAAATTTCAGCGTGCTTCGCGCGCTATTTTACCCCCCCCAAACACGAATTACCCCCCCCCTAAAATTTTTTACCCCCCCCAAAAAAAAAAGCTTGGACGCCCCTGATGTATTTCTTATTGAAAAGAACTATACACAATTTTTTTTAAGTTAACATAAATTTTTATCATTCTACTACTGTTTCTTACTTAAAACTACTCACAACCTTTACAGATTTTTAGCGCAACCTACTCTTCTACTAACAAATAAGTTTTGATACTGTTGGTATTTTAAACCCAATCAATATTTTTAAAGAATATCCAAAGATTTTAAGCCAACAAAGTAAATATAATGTGGACAGAGAAAAAAAACTTTGGGGAGAGAGAGGATATTTGACTGTAAATTATATTTTTACACTAGGGTAGCGAAGGATCTCAAAAACGGATATGGTTACACTTTGCAGTGAATAGTTTTAGGTCTAGGGAAGAATCTTAAATATTTGGGAGGATAGTATCTCCTAACTTTAAATAAAAAAAGCCCCACCCCCCCCCCCCCCCCCAAAAAAAGAAGAAGAATATTTTAGAGTCTTCTAGGGGCGTAGTTACTAGTTCTAATATTAAAGTAAAAGGATCTCCAACTATGTACCTTTCAGTCTGTTTGTTAAAGTTTAGATTCTCAGAGGTCCTGGAAGTGTTTATAACTAATTTGGGGGAAGGTACCAATACTATCCCAAGAGAAATGCCCATCTAAAAAAATAACTCCTCCCCCCCCTCAATTTTTTAAAAAACTATAGCTAAAAATGGTAGGGTTGACTTCCCGCTGGCCTCTAGTAGCGTAGCTGCTAGTATATTGTTATGGCAGAAAGACAGAATAATTTAACTAGTATTGATCCAATACTGTATCCTTTGATTTTAGGAATTTAAATGTATTTTTTCAGGGATAAGACAATGGCCGAAAAATTGATGCTCATAAGTCCCAAATGATGATACACAAAATTACCCCTTCTGTAGATTATAATTAGTGGTTAAAACATTAGGACACTCGAACAATAAACCAACCAATTACTAATTAATAAAAGCCCACAAAGTTATTGTGCCAGTGAATGAGAAAACGTTATTAAAAACCTTTGGGGACTAGTTCAATAAACAGTTAAATGTCCCCTCCTACCCTTGTATGCATCTCATAAAGTTTTAACAGGAATTTAAGGGATAGGTCAATGACAATACATTTATTCATTTCCCCAATGATGATAAACAAGATATACTACCGTAGAATGAATTTATTGGTTAAAAAGTTTTAAATGTACCAGTTTAGAAAAAAAACATCCAAATACGGTAGATTACTTTGGGTACCAGCATAATTTAAAGTCCAATGTCCCCTCCCTCCTTATTACAATAATATCAAAATTTTGTAGTACGCTTTCTTATTCATTCCCTCAACACTTTTGGTACTTTTATTAAATTTTCATTAGTCAAATAATATACTAGCAGTTTCCAAACATTTCAACCCTACTTTAGAATAAAATTATTGGTTGAAAAATTTAGACTCTGCTAGTTAAGAAAAAAAGTGTCTGAGTCAACAAAAATAACTTTGGGTACTAGCATAAATTTTAGCCTTTTTCCTTGTTACAAAAATATAAAAAATTTATAGCACAATTTCTATTCGTTTCCCCAACACTTTTATTAAACTTTGATTAGTCAAGTAATATACTAGCAGTGTCCAAACGTTTTAACCAATAATTATATAATTTAGAAGGGGTATATAAATGTATTATCCATAGTCCTATCCATAAATACATATATTTACAGATGACCTCGAATAAAAAAGGTCACTTTAAATGTTTAGAAGTTTTTTTAAAATTAGGTGGATTATTTATAGTATTAATTATAGGCAGTTTACCAAGGATATTTGTTTATCTTCGCTTCTGTAGATTAGAATTACAATTAGATTACAATAAAAATCTATAAAAGTCCCCAAAGCTGTTAAGTCAAGGAATAAAAAAAACGTTATTGTTAAACTTTGGGGACTAGCACAATGTCCCCTCCCTCACTGAATAGTAGAGTATCTTTGCATTAATAAAAATTTTATAAGGGAGGCTTTTCTATAATTCAGGTCTGTGCGTCCGAACTTCCATAACGGATAGCTCTTTAGGTTAGTTTAGTCATGATATAATTGTCCTATCGATTTAAACTTTTCTCCTTACGATTTAAATGATTAATGTCGTCGACTATATAGCTCTTAAAATGATACTCTTGGCTGACATATTATCGACAATCTAATTGCCAGGGATATTAGAGATTCAATTTAAACTCCCTTTCCACAAACAATGTTTATCCAGGGATCATAGGGGATAAGACAATGGACGGTATATTATGATATTAGAGGGAAATTTAGGCTGTCAATTACACAACTTAAAGTTTTAAAATCACGTTTATCTATTCGTTTTATTAAAACTTTAGGTACTTTTATTTGATTTTTATTGGTTACTTTAAAAGCTTCAAAGGTTTCAACTAAAAGTTAATCTTCAGAAATGGTAATTTTGTTTATCAATTATGATTGTCTTATCCCTTAAGATCCCTGACAAAGTTACCCTTTTTGTAGATTAAAATTATTGATAGAAAATGTTTTTCTTGTTAAATTCGTACTTTGCTCTTAGTTTGATTTGTTTTAATAGAAAATCTAAGTTGGGTAGGGATAGATTAATGAGAAGAAAAAAATAATGTTTGTAGTAAATTGTTTGATATCAATAATACAAAGTAGCTTGATGTCTGTCTGTCCGTCCGTCCGTCTGAAGCTTAAGATCTCGGTAACCACAGAACCGATCGGATTCTACTCTTCAGGGTGTATACCTATTGGTCCTGTGGTGGTTTTAAGTTATTTTCTAGGGGGGGTGGGACACCCCCAACCCCCCCCCCCCCCCAAAAAAAAAAAAAAAAGAAATGAAATCCCCCCCCCAAAAAAAATTGGGGGGGGGGGGAGAGTATGGTTCGCAGCACCAGAATTTTTTATATTTTATATTTTTTTAAAACTACCTCATGGGGCAAAGTCCCTAGAGGCTAGGGGCGAAGCCGCTAGTTTATATTTATTTAAGGTATATGCAAATTAAGAAACAAACTTATTTTCTTGTCTTTTAATTACTTTAAACTTTAAAATATACCAGCGATTGCGAACCTAACATTTAGGAGCTAGGGAAGGGAAGAAAATAGTATAAAACCATCGCAGGACTAATATAAAGTTTTCCAAAAATAGAGAACTCGATGGGTTAAGTAGCTTTAGAAGTCTTATTCTACAGATAAAACAAGGATGACAACATGCATAAAAGCAAAGCTCTGAAATGGAAGAACAAACGAACATTAACATTTGTAGATTGTCAGAACTAAATCAGCAGAATATTAATGCATCAGTACAAACAATATTTAAGTAAATTTGTTGCAATACTGAATAAATTTATGATACTGTTTAAGGACATACTTACATTTTTGGTACTTGTTTATAGAGATGCTTTGCTTATAACATTATACCTTGTTGTAATAGGAATCAGTTTTCAAAAAATCAGAAGAATCAAATAATTTTAACATACAAAAATTTGTTATCAAAAAAGTTAAAAATCGACATGTTTTAAATGGACGTACGGACATTCTGGTATTGATTATAGAGTTGCTACGCTTTCTAAACTGTGCCTAACTACTACATAAATCATCATGCAAAGTTTAGAATCGATAGGACAATTATAACCTGTTTATATTAACGAAAAGAGCTAACTCTCTGTGACGGACGTACAGACGGACGGACGGACCGACCCTAATTATAGAAAAGCTTCGCTTTTAAAAACATTACTTCTTTATATAATAGAGGGAGGGTGTAGTCCCAAATAGGACTTATGAGAAGCTTCACTTTAAAGAAAAATCATATCAGTGAAGTGGTTTGGGAGATCCTTCGGTACACAAAGACAGACACATAGACATCTTGTTACCTTTACATGACATAATCAAACTTGTTAATAATATACATTCTTATTGAAAGTTTAACTTTTAGCTTTTAGAATGTTTGTCTCTGCAGAAATAATTATAATAAATGCATATTGTCAAATGGTCACAAATAATGTGAAAACCTAACCTAATATTAAAACACATTTATTGCAGATAATCTAAACTTACCTTTATACTTTATTTTTTTTGGGAGGTTATAAATCAGGGATACGATTTTAAACAATTTTGCATTAAATGAATATGGTTATTTTAATTTGTCTAAAAATTTATCAGAGTAAAATGTTACAATTGAACGGGTCTACCTTCAAACTAGAAAAGGTTTGATTTAAATTTTAAGATTTGTGACTTTATCTAATTTACTTATTTATCTAATAGTTTATGTTTAAGGTAGGGGAAAGACAATGGCACATAAAATATTTTCCAATATGGCTTCATAACCGATTAATATCCAGTGGATTAGAACCGGTTCTCAACCATACTTAAAAATCATGTATCATAGCGTATTATATCCAGTTTTTTACAAATATAAAAATGTATAATCATAATATTAAAACCAGTTTTGTTAGCCGGCGTCTTTGGCATCTCAGAGCTAGTTTTAATCATATAATGCGTTCAGATGCATTGTAGAACCAGTTTTATATTTATTTCTTATAATACCAGGTTCTTAACAAGCCCCCCCCCCCCCTCCCCGACCCCCCTTCTCCATGGTTACGAATTTAATCTGGTAATACTCGTCCCATTTCCTCATAACTATACCTTTCTAAACTAAATGTTTGGGTTGGTATCATGTTATAATATAAAAATTACCGCAAATATAAGTATTAAATAAAACAAATTTTAACAAAGTAATACAATTCTAACCTTAGGATTCTTCAAAAATTGCACTTTGATTTCTTTTTAATTTGTTTGTTTATTATTATTTTTGATCTTTGGTGAAATGGTGATTTATGATTTAGCATTAAAAATCACGACATTTTTATATTCAAAACTTATTCATTATATTGATCATACAATGTCGAGATTATTATTGCTAAAATATCTTTCATGTAACTGCAAATAAATCAATTAACAACTTTGTTTTAACATATCTGTTAAAATTAACTTTTAGTTTAAACAAAACACATATCACAAGCTTCAAAGTTCACGCTTTGCAGGTCAAGCCAATACTAGCCGCTAGCGTTATATGCCTCCCTTTTTACATTCGCTACCCCCATTTAAGATGAAAGGCAATACATACATCAGAGAGAAATTCAATTATTATCAGGGATCTAAAGGGATAAGACATTAATGTGATTGAGATATCTTTTTAAGCTTCTCTATAATTCACTTTGTCCGTCAGTCCGTCCGTCAGTCCGTCCGTAACGCTATGGGGGAAATGGGATTTACTCAGCTCCTATAAAAGATAGAATGGTGAAATTTTTTGACAACATTCCTATCATTAAGGAGCACAATTGACTAAAAAACATCAATGGCGGTCGGGCCGCATTTTAGCAGGTTTTAGGCTATTTCTATATTTTTCACATTTTTCTCCATATCTTCAGTGTTTATGGTCCAATTTACAAATCTATTCTTGATTTTAATAAATACACTTTATATTTACTTGTACTTATTCCCATCCATGATTTTTTGCTTCGCTACTTATGGATGTTGTCATCCTTGTTTATATACTCTTTAATTTCAGGGATGTCAAGGGCTAAGACAATCGCCGATAAATTGATGTTCATCCCCAATAAAGATAGACAAAATAACCCCGTCTTTAGATTACGATTAGTGGTTGAAACGTTTGGACACTCAACTAAATGAACCAACCAATCAAAATTTAATAAAAATCCCCAAGAAATCAAAGAAAAAGAAAACGTTATTATAAGACTTTGGGGGCTAGTGTAATAAACAGCCCAATGTCCACTCCCTGCCTGAAATATTTGAAATATCTACCCATCCCTCTGGCCGTTCATCGGGCCTTGATTTTAAAAGACTAAAAACTATAAAAAGATTTTATCCCCCTTTAGAATAAAATCAGCATAATATTTTGATTGTAAACCTAGATATTTAATTACATTCAAGAAAGGCCACAAGGCAAATAAATTAAAGAGTAACTGCACTGTTGATCAGCAATTTTTTGGCTGGAAATTCATAGTTTGAAATTTATAGGACAATTCTAACATGCTTAAATTAATAATGAAGAGCTATTAATTACTGACCCGACGGTTTAAAAGTCATACTGGAATAGATATTTATTGTATCGTATTATAGACAGCTTTCCACGGTTATTTAGAATGAAAAAAAATATACAAATAAAACCAGTTTTGTGGACCCTGAGGTGCCTAAGGCCCGTGCTAAAAAAATTTAACATTAATTTTACGATTTTTATTTTAATAATTGTGGAAATTTGCCTGTAATACGAAGCTAAACATGATTTTTCAGTATTGCGTAGAGCCGGTTCTAATCCAGCAGATATAAATCGGTTTAGAAGCTATATTGGAATAGATATTTATCGTATCGTATTATAAACAACTGACATTATTCTTTGATTTTAGTAATCATGGGAAAATGTCTGTAATACAATGCTATACTTTTTAGTACGGCTTAGAACCGGTTCTTACCCAGCGGATACAAATTGGTTTGGAAGCCATAAGGAATAGGTATTATCGCATTGTATTATAGACAGCTGTCCGCGGATATAAAATGAAAAATTATGAAATTAAAACCATTTTTTTAGGCTCGGGCTAACAAAACTGGTACTAATTATATGGTTTTTATTTTAATGTTCGTTGGAAAATTATTTCAATTTGATGCTATACATGATTTTTCATTATGGCTGAGAACCGGTTTTAATCAAGTGGATATTAATCGGTTTAGAATACTGGAAAATTTATTTATTTGATCAAAAAATAATTCAAATGCTATACATGACTTTTTCAGTATGGCTTAGAATCGGTTCTAATCCAGCGGATATAAATTGGTTTGGAAGCCATAAGGAATAGTTATTCATTGCATCGTATTATAGTCATACCCATACTTGAAAAGTCTGGGCTCTTTATCTTTCAGACACAGAAAATGAGATAGAAAAAACCGGAGGGGTGGGGGCGTCCAACGTCCCCCCCCCCAACCGTTAAGGGTTAAATGAAAGCTGTCTAAAATACGATCCCATATTTAACTATAATACGATGCTATAAATAACTATTCCAGTATGGTTTCCAAACCGATTAATATCCAATGGATTGGAACCGGTTCTAAGCCATACTTTAAAATCATATATAGCATCGTATTAAATCCAGTTTTGTGGGCTCAAGGGGGCCTAAGGCTCATGCTAGAAAAACAGAACATTAATTTTATTGTTTTTAGTTCAATAATCATGGAAAATTGTCTTTAATACGATGCTATATATGATTTTAAAGTATGGCTTAGAACCGGTTCCAATCCATTGGATATTAATCGGTTTGGAAACCATACTAGAATAGTTATTTATAGCATCGTAATTGTGTGAAATCGTGAAAATTTCTCGGTTCTCGACGTTAGAGACCCATATGGAACTTAAAAACTCATTTTAGACTATGAATTGCGCTGACAACCCTAGCTGAATCTTCATGCCATTTCCGAAAAGGTATAGAACGTCGTTCCAGCTTAACTGTGGTCCAAATAAGAGCCTCCATGTCATAGGGTAGCGTTAAAGTTGCGTGAATTTGGATCCTGCGGTTACTCACCTTCCTAAGGAAATGGGGCCTCCCAGCAGCCCTATCTTAATTTAATGGACTTTTGGGCCTGGGGCTACTTTGAAGCATTCACCAATAGACGTGCCTATACAACAAAGACCTCCCTCATAACCACCATCAAGGAGAAATTCGCCAGCTTGGACAGGGACATGGTGACCAGGATCTGCGGGCGGTTCAGGGGGCGGGTGAAGACGGTGATAGAGGCTGGCGGCGATTTTATTAAATAGTCTAATAGTCATATAACTATTTTGCTTGCCAGATTTTAAAATTCAATAAAATCTTTAAAATTGACGATTTTATGTTCATTTGTTTAGAAGTTAAAATTTGTCCGGTCTTATTTGCCCCACCCTGTATATAACCAGCAGCCGAGAAAATCACATTTACTCACTGATCAACTGGTGGATAAAATGTATTATAGAGTAGCTTCTCTATAAATTAATCAATGAGGACCTTCATTGCTATAAATAAAAGACAATAGCTAAATTAAAGACACATAGCTAAAAATCTTGATCAAACAAACTGACAAAATACCCTTTTAAGTAGCAAGGCTTCTGTATAATTTGTTCGTTTGCCTGTCCGTTATTAACCAATTAGTGATGAACCGGGTATTAAAACCTGGTTCCACCCGGTTCCAGAAAATGTTTAAAAAAAACGGTTTCCAGTCTTCAAATTCCATCATTCTCAGTATGAATCCCCCCTCTACTACCCTGGGTTTCATTTCCCCCTGGAGCAGGCAGTTTTGCTTACTTCCGTTTGCCAGTATAGCTCAACAAAGTTTGAAAACCACGAAAATTTTGGTGAATTCTAAATACCCCTTCTAACTTTTTTGTTTTTATAGTAAAGTCGCTGATTTTTTTCACGAAATCTAATGTTTATTGACAAGTACATCTATTTGTGAATTCGTTTTATTCAAATTATTATTTTTTATATGATTTTTTTATTGTTTTTTATGCCCTATATGACCCGGTTCGGCATGGCCATAAATGCCCAACAGTTTTAAAACCCTGCTCGGTTTTGGTTTTATTACCCGGTTTTAACTTTTCAACCATTAAATATTTTTTTATGATTTATTATTATTGAGCCACCCTAATCAGTATACCCTAGTAATCTCTATATGTGTCCTCGAATATTTTTATGCTCGTTTTTTGATATGTATTACCCAATTTTTATATGTTCTTTTTTTGTAGTGTGTGTGTTTTAAAACATAAAAAAAACAGGTTTCTTTAACCGAAAACGGCGGCACCTATAGCCAAAACACTAAATTGGTTTTAGCAACAATGTGTCAAATTAGATAATTTCCTCAACTCTGACTTCATGTCACTAAATTTTAACATTTAAAATTATTTCCTATTAAAAACATCATATCATTAAAGTTAAAATTTGTGTATTGACCTCTAAAGTTCTATTGATAACTGGGCTTTAAATCTAAAAGATTTAGTTGAAGTAAAAAATGACCAATGATATGATTGTTATATGTCAATTATGGAAACTTTTTATGTATACCATAATATATGTTTTAACAGCAAAGTTAGAATAATGTGTCAAATTAGATAATTTCCTTAACTCTGACTCCATGTCACTAAATTTTAACATTTAAAATTATTTCCTATTAAAAACATCATATCATTAAAGTTAAAATTTGTGTGTTTGTTATGTAAGATATCTTAAAAAGATTTCTAACAGTAATTTGATTTTTGCCCAAACTCTACAAGTAATGTGCCTAACAAAGCTGCAGTCTTTTTTAATGTCTCTTGTATTATTACGTTGTACAAAAAATAAAAGCTAGCAAATGCAATACACTTTGTGCTTTAGACGCCGTGAATTCTAGCTAGACTAATGGATATGAAATATACGTGAATATTATGCCAGGGAATAAATTGTCATCATTGTAGGCTATTCATTACTGGTCAGTTCATTTATCAAGTAAAGAAGGGATGGGATAAAGGAGGTGGATGGATGGTATCATTATTTTAGTCCGCTGGGCTGGGAGTTTCACTTTAATTGAGAATATAAAAGTCTTGTTTCATTCAAGAAATTATAAATCCATTGCTGGACTAAAAACCATCTGGAAATTTTATTTTCGTTTAGAATGTGGCATCTGAGGAACAATGCCTCCAACTTAGGTAATTTCCCCAACTCTGACTCTATGTCACTAAATGTCATATATGAATTCTGATAACAATGTGTCAGATTAGGCAATTTCCTGAACTCTGACTCTATGTCACTAAATGCATATATGAATTCTGGTAACAATGTGTCAGATTAGGTAATTTCCCCAACTCTGACTCTATGTCACTAAATGTCATATATGAATTCTGGTTACAATTTGTCAGATTAGGTCATTTTCTCAAATCTGACTCTATGTCACTAGATGTCATATATGATTTTTGGTAACAATGTGTCAGATTAGATAATTTGCACAATTCTGACTCTATGACACTAAATGTCATATATGACATTTGGTAAAAATGTGTCAGATTTGGTAATTTCCTCAACTCTGACTCTATGTCACTAAATGTCATATATGACTTTTGGTAATATTGTGTCAGATTAGGTAATTTCCCCAACTCTGTCTCTATGTCACTAAATGTCATATATGACTTTTGGTAACAATGTGTCAGATTAGGTAATTTCCCCAACTCTGACTCTATGTCACTAAATGTCATATATGACTTTTGGTAACAATGTGTCAGATTGGGTAATTTCATCAACTCTGACTATGTCACTAAATGTCATATATGACTTTTGGTAACAGTGTGTCAGATTGGGTAATTTCCTCAACTCTGACTCTATGTCACTAAATGCCATATGTGACTTTTGGTGATATTGTGTCAGATTAGGTAATTTCCCCAAATCTGACTCTCTGTCACTAAATGTCATATCTGACTTTTAGTAAAAATGTGTCAGATTAGGTAATTTCCCCAACTCTGACTCTATGTCACTAAATGTCATATATGAATTCTGGTAACAATGTGTCAGATTAGGTAATTTCCCCAACTCTGACTCTATGTCACTAAATGTCATATCTGACTTTTGGCAACAATGTGTCAGATTAGATAATTTTCTCAACTCTGACTCTATTTCACTAAATGTCATATATGACTTTTGGTAACAATGTGTCAGATATGGTGATTGCCCCAACTCTGACTCTATGTCACTAAATGTCATATATGAATTCTGATAACAATGTGTCAGATTAGGTAATTTCCCCAACTCTGACTCTATCTCACTAAATGTCATATATGACTTTTGGTAACAATGTGTCAGATTGTGTAGTTTCTCAACTCTGACTATATGTCAATACATGTCATATATGATTTATGGTAACAATGTGTCAGATTAGGTAGTTTTCTCACCTCTGACCCTAAATCACTAAATGTCATATATGACTTTTGGTAACAATGTGTTATATATGGTAATTTCCTCAACTCTGACTCTATTTCACTAAATGTCATATATGACTTTAGGCAATAATGTGTCAGATTAGGTAATTTCACTAACTCTGACTCTATGTCACTAAATGTCATATATGACTTTTAGTGATATTGTGTCATATTAGGTAATTTCCCCAACTCTGACTTTATGTCACTAAATGTCATATATGACTTTTAGTGATATTGTGTCAGATTAGGTAATTTCCCCAACTCTGACTCTATGTCACTAAATGTCAGATATGACTTTTATTGATATTGTGTCAGATTAGGTAATTTTCTCAACTCTGACTCTATTTCACTAAATGTCATATATGACTTTTAGTGATATTGTGTCAGATTAGGTAATTTCCCCAACTCTGACTCTATGACACTAAATGTCATATATGACTTTTAGTGATATTGTGTCAGATTAGGTAATTTCCCCAACTCTGACTCTATGTCACTAAATGTCATATATGACTTTTAGTGATATTGTGTCAGATTAGGTAATTTTCTCAACTCTGACTCTATTTCACTAAATGTCATATATGACTTTTGGCAATAATGTGTCAGATTAGGTAGTTTTCTCAACTCTGACTCTATGTCACTAAATGTCATATATGACTTTTAGTGATATTGTGTCAGATTAGGTAATTTCCCTAACTCTGACTCTATGTCACTAAATGTCATATATGACTTTTAGTGATATTGTGTCAGATTAGGTAATTTCCTCAACTCTGACTCTATGTCACTAAATGTCATATATGATTTTTAGTGATATTGTGTCAGATTAGGTAATTTCCCCAACTCTGACTCTATGTCACTAAATGTCATATATGACTTTTAGTGATATTGTGTCAGATTAGGTAATTTTCTCATCTCTGACTCTATTTCACTAAATATCATATATGACTTTTGGCAATAATGTGTCAGATTAGGTAATTTCCCCAACTCTGACTTTATGTCACTAAATGTCATATATGACTTTTAGGGATAATGTGTCAGATTTGGTAATTTCCTCAACTCTGACTCTATGTCACTAAATGTCATATATGACTTTTGGTAATATTGTGTCAGATTAGGTAATTTCCCCAACTCTGTCTCTATGTCACTAAATGTCATATATGACTTTTGGTAACAATGTGTCAGATTAGGTAATTTCCCCAACTCTGACTCTATGTCACTAAATGTCATATATGACTTTTGGTAACAATGTGTCAGATTGGGTAATTTCATCAACTCTGACTATGTCACTAAATGTCATATATGACTTTTGGTAACAGTGTGTCAGATTGGGTAATTTCCTCAACTCTGACTCTATGTCACTAAATGCCATATGTGACTTTTGGTGATATTGTGTCAGATTAGGTAATTTCCCCAAATCTGACTCTCTGTCACTAAATGTCATATCTGACTTTTAGTAAAAATGTGTCAGATTAGGTAATTTCCCCAACTCTGACTCTATGTCACTAAATGTCATATATGAATTCTGGTAACAATGTGTCAGATTAGGTAATTTCCCCAACTCTGACTCTATGTCACTAAATGTCATATCTGACTTTTGGCAACAATGTGTCAGATTAGATAATTTTCTCAACTCTGACTCTATTTCACTAAATGTCATATATGACTTTTGGTAACAATGTGTCAGATATGGTGATTGCCCCAACTCTGACTCTATGTCACTAAATGTCATATATGAATTCTGATAACAATGTGTTAGATTAGGTAATTTCCCCAACTCTGACTCTATCTCACTAAATGTCATATATGACTTTTGGTAACAATGTGTCAGATTGTGTAGTTTCTCAACTCTGACTATATGTCAATACATGTCATATATGATTTATGGTAACAATGTGTCAGATTAGGTAGTTTTCTCACCTCTGACCCTAAATCACTAAATGTCATATATGACTTTTGGTAACAATGTGTTATATATGGTAATTTCCTCAACTCTGACTCTATTTCACTAAATGTCATATATGACTTTAGGCAATAATGTGTCAGATTAGGTAATTTCACTAACTCTGACTCTATGTCACTAAATGTCATATATGACTTTTAGTGATATTGTGTCATATTAGGTAATTTCCCCAACTCTGACTTTATGTCACTAAATGTCATATATGACTTTTAGTGATATTGTGTCAGATTAGGTAATTTCCCCAACTCTGACTCTATGTCACTAAATGTCAGATATGACTTTTATTGATATTGTGTCAGATTAGGTAATTTTCTCAACTCTGACTCTATTTCACTAAATGTCATATATGACTTTTAGTGATATTGTGTCAGATTAGGTAATTTCCCCAACTCTGACTCTATGACACTAAATGTCATATATGACTTTTAGTGATATTGTGTCAGATTAGGTAATTTCCCCAACTCTGACTCTATGTCACTAAATGTCATATATGACTTTTAGTGATATTGTGTCAGATTAGGTAATTTTCTCAACTCTGACTCTATTTCACTAAATGTCATATATGACTTTTGGCAATAATGTGTCAGATTAGGTAGTTTTCTCAACTCTGACTCTATGTCACTAAATGTCATATATGACTTTTAGTGATATTGTGTCAGATTAGGTAATTTCCCTAACTCTGACTCTATGTCACTAAATGTCATATATGACTTTTAGTGATATTGTGTCAGATTAGGTAATTTCCTCAACTCTGACTCTATGTCACTAAATGTCATATATGATTTTTAGTGATATTGTGTCAGATTAGGTAATTTCCCCAACTCTGACTCTATGTCACTAAATGTCATATATGACTTTTAGTGATATTGTGTCAGATTAGGTAATTTTCTCATCTCTGACTCTATTTCACTAAATATCATATATGACTTTTGGCAATAATGTGTCAGATTAGGTAATTTCCCCAACTCTGACTTTATGTCACTAAATGTCATATATGACTTTTAGGGATAATGTGTCAGATTAGGTAATTTCTCCAACTCTGACTCTATGTCACTAAATGTCATATATGACTTTTAGTGATATTGTGTCAGATTAGGTAATTTTATCAACTCTGACTCTATTTCACTAAATGTCATATATGACTTTTGGCAATAATGTGTCAGATTAGGTAATTTCCCAAACTCTGACTCTATGTCACTAAATGTCATATATGACTTTTGGTGATATTGTGTCAGATTTGTTTGCATTGCCAAAAATGAGAAAATAACCTGACATAATGTCACTAAATTTCAGATTGAAATCTGAACTTTGGTCAAATTTTGTCATATCTGAACTTTGGTAACAAAGAGTCATATTGAGACAGATTTAAATCTGAAATCTAGTGACTGTGGATTTCTAATCTGACCGAAAAGGGGTAAAAACTACTAGGGTATTATATAAATCCATAAGCGAAATTTAAAACATTTTTGGGTCATGTAAAGGAAACAAAGTTGTGGGTTTCGTCATTTTTGACAATAGCGTTTAAAAGGCTATTTTAGGTAGGTTAGGTTAGGTTAAGTTAGGTGATTGCCCCGCAGGGTTAGGCAATTAGCCCCGCAGGGTTAGAGCCCCCTTGCAGGGGCTAGAAATAGGAGAAAAGCTACTGTGAAAATATGACGAAACCCGCAACTTCGTTTTCTTCACATGACCCCAATTTTTAAAATCGTACTTTGGGTTAGGCTACATAATGCGTTAGAGATCCCCGCAGGGCTAGATCTCCTTGAAGATTGTACAAATAAATTCGAAAGTTTTAATGGGGTGCTTGGGTTTTGTGTTCCACTCGTGAGTTTAAGGTATTGAACCAAAAAAAAGTAATAATTTTATTTTAATATATCTCATTCTGTAATAATTGTATTATTCCAAATATATGAATGCATACAGCAAACATGAGTATGATATTTAAAAGAGAACCTTTTTATAATAAGGGTCGATCCGTTCGTACGTATCAACTCTATAATTGTTACCATAAAGTCCGTACTTTTATTTAAAACAAGTAGATTGTTTTAGATTTTCTGAAAAAAAATTTGTATGTTAAAATTATCCTATTCATCTGTTCTTTAAAACTGATTCCTGTTACAAAAAGGTACAATGTCATAAGCGAAGCATCTTTATGATCAATTCCTAAAAACGTCAGTATGTCCTTAAACAGTATTGTGTATAAAAATATTCATTATTAGCAGAGACGCCCCTAGCATTAGGGATAAACCAATTTCATATAAAGTTAAATCAAGGCAAAAATGTTTTTTTTTTATGAAATAAAGAGAAAATGGTAATCAGACTTACTTATACCCAACCGATTTTTATGATCATGGTTTTTTTTAGTAGCGAAGCTACTCTATAATTAACTTTGTCTGTCCGTCAGTCCGTAACGCTATGGGGGAAATAGGATTTACTCAGCTCCTATAAAAGATAGAATGCTGAATTATTTTGACAACATTCCCATCATTAAGAATCACAGTTAACTATAAAACACCAATGGGGGTCGGACGCCTTTTTAGCAGGTTTTAGGCTATTTTTTAATTTTTCACATTCTCCCCCATATCTTTGGTGTTTATGGTCCGATTTTCAAAATTTTTTCAGTTAAAGATATCAAAATCAAATTTCCCGTCGTTTGAAGAAAACAATTATGAAGGTCAGACTGCCTTTTTGTAGGTTTTTGGCTATTTTATATTTTTACATTTTCCCCCATACCTTTGGTGTTTTTAGTCCGATTTTCAAAATTTTTTCAGTTAAAGATATCAAAATTAAATTTCCCGTCGTTTGAAAGAAAACAACAATGACAGTCAGTCCCATCCACGATTTTTTGTGCTTCGCTACTTTTGGATGTTGTCATCCTTGTTTTATTATTATTTTGGGGGAATTTTAATTAAATTATAACTTACCCTAGTAGGTACACTGGGTAGGTCAAGCCTACTGTAGCTAGACAAATCAATACAAAACACGCCTGAACACTTTAAATTCTGTTTGGTTTGATTCTTCAGTATTTCCTAAATAAACAAGGATGACAACATCCATATGCTATTTCCACTGTCAGTTATTGGTCAATTCGTAGAGGAGGTGATGGGGTAAATAAAATCCAATAAAATTTTTTTTTTATTTAATAAACATACTAACTATCTTAGTTGCTACGCTTTTAATTGTACCTAACTCTTACATTATGCCAGGATTTAAAACAATTGGAAATACTAACTGACCAATCATAAAAAAATAAGATATTGTATAAAAGTATCGCAGCGAAAATCAATAATTTAGGCAAAAACAACAGTAAAATGTAAGGCAGTAAGGTTAGAGCATCGCAGTTAAAGGCCCCGCAGGGTTTAGTCATACAGAAAAAAAATAAGGAACTATGGGGATTCCTGTGCACGCTAGGTATTTTAAGGGGAAGGCCCCGGCAATTATTTACCTGTGTTGATATTTGTTCAATGCTTCCACTAAGAAATAGAAATAGTAAATACATTTTCATAGAGATCTTATATTACAAGCATATCTGGAATAGTTAGTAATCGCATCGTATTATAGACAGCTTTCCGCGGATAGTATAATGAAATATGATAAAATTAAAACTAGATTTGTTAGTTCCGAGGTGCCGAAGCTAGCAAAACTTTAATTAAATTAAAGATTTTGATTTTAATATTCCTGGAAAATTGTCTGTAATACAATGCTAAACATGATTTTTCATATAACCCAGCGGATACTCGAGGCTACACTATGGAACAAGGATGACAACATCCATAAAATCGAAGCTTGTATAGTGTCAGAACAGAATAATCAAAATATAATTGAATAAGAGTCAAAGCAAAATTGTGAGTAAATTTGATGAAAAACTTGTTAATACAGGATAATGTTTATGGACATACTTACATTTTTAGGACTTGATTGCAGAGTTGCTTTGCTTATAATATTGTACTTTATTGTCCTAGGAATAAGTATATTCAGACAATTTCGAGATCCTTTATGACCGACAGATGGACATTAGGGTGGGTTCATATCGGAATTAGACAAAGCGGGGATATGCAACAGATAAAATTAACCTTAAAAACATTTCTGACCGAAAAAGAATTTTAAAAAATTGAGTTTTAGAACACGACCACTTAAAAATATAATTCATTACTTATTAGTATGCAAAGACGACATTCAAAAAAATTTTGAATCAAAACTATGGCTTCATGGTGCTCCCTGGAAAGGCCTTGAGGAGCTGAATCAGGAACTTTTGTCCGTTTCAAAATATCTCCTTCCTAGCCTTAGAAATCACTAAAAAACCAAATTTTTTTAAGGTTTATTGAGAATTGTCCAATTTGTAGAGGTTTTTTAGATTTTCTCAGGCTAGGAACGAGATTTTTTGAAACGGACAAAAGTTCCTGACTCAGCTCCTCAAGGCATTTCCAGGGAGCACCATGAAGCCATAGTTCTGATTCAATAAATTTTTGACTCCCATTTACAAATAGCTATTCAATTGAATGTCTGGTCGTCAGCGGTTTTAAGACTTAGGATAAATTTTAAATCATCCAGAGGTGTATTATATCTATATAAATTGAGTGCAGATCCCCGCTTTGGCCTCAGAAAAAAAATGTCCAAAATCGACCCACCCTAATGGACATCCTGTTACTTTTACAATTCAGAACATTTATTCCAATATGGTTTCGAAACCATCCTCTGAATTAGAACCAGTTCTCAGCCATACTGAAAAATCACATGTAGCATCGTTATACAGAAATTTTTCCATGAGTAATAAAATGAAATTCATAAAATTAATAACAGTTTTGTTAGTCCGGGCATTTGACATCTCGGGGCTAACTAAACAGATTTTAATTTTATCTTTGTATTTTAATATTTGCGGAAAGCTGTATATAATACGATGCAATAAATAACTATTTATTCTCCGCACATATCATGTCATGTACTAATGACTGTCCTGTTGTATTTAATAATAAAAGTTGTCTATTAATATTTAAACATATTTTATTAAAAGCGATGCTTTTCTATAATTAGGGTCGGTCCGTCCATCCGTCCGTCTGTACGTCACAGACAGTTAGCTCTTTTTGTTAATTTAAACAGGTTAGAATTGTCCTATCGATTCCAAACTTTGCATGATGATTCCTGTAGTAGTTAGGTACATTTTAGAAACCAGAGCAACTCTATACTTGTTACTAGAATGTCAGTACGTCCATTTTTAACATGTTGATTTTTAACCTTTTTAACAACTAATTTTTATGAGATGAAATTATCCGATTTTTCTGATTTTTGGAATACTGATTCATATAACAACAAAATACAATATTATAAGCGATGCATAAATCCTAATCAAGTTTTAAAATGTAAGCATGCCCTGAAATAATATCTAAGCATGTCCTTAAACAATATCCTGTATTTAAGAAGTTTTTCGACAAATTTACTTTGACAATCTTCAACTTTCATTATTTTATATTGTGATTATTCAGTTCTTACACTCTACAAATGTTAATGTTCGTTAGTCCAACTGTTTTAGAGATTCGCTTTTATGGATGTTGTCATCCTTGTTTAAGTTGAAAGCAAATGACAAGTACCATTAAAATATCATTTTTCATTTTGACAATTTTATGTTTAATAGCTAAGCTACTCTATAATGGGGTTGGGCCATATATATGGTTTGATGGATTGGCCGGATATCCGACCATTTTAATATCCGGCCGGATATTGGATATTGAAACTATCCGGATACCGGATATCCTGCTGATTTGTAATGCCGGATATCCGGTTATCCAGTCGGATATCCAGGAATTTTCCGTACATGGGGCAATTTCCAATATCCGGCCGGATACCAGTTATCCGGAATTATAAATCGGCCGGATAGTCAGTATCCAATATCCGTCCAAAGAAATATCCGGCCAACCCTACTCTATAATTTATTTTGTCTGTCCGTCGGACCGACGGTATGAGGAAAATATGATCTCCTTGAAGATTGATAGCTGAATTTTTAGTAAAGATTCCTGTGACAAATACCAATCTATTCTATGCATTGTTTCGTGAATTTTTTTGAGTGCATATTATCTCTCTTTCTTTTCTTTGTTATGGTAACTAAACATCTGCACTATAACTCCCTTTGTAGGTTTGGTTGGACAATTTTTCTTTGATTTGCTGGACGTTGTCATCCTTGTTTATATTTAGACTTTTTTATTACCTAAGTTACAAAAATTATCAAGAAAAAAACATACAGCCAAAATTACCCTTTCTTTAGATTGAAATTGTCTACTTGATTGTAAAATTAACAGATCTATAGTATAGATGTATATACAGACAACTACCTCCCTTCCTTTTTCAAAGACCTCTTTTGTCTGCTTCTAAATCATTTTCTGCTACTTGGCTGGTTTAATATATGCTACACAAGTGGTTGATTTTCAATGACCCAATAGGAGGGTTGCACTGCACAAGGTGGTTACGATGGGAAGATACAGTTATTTAACCATTTCTCCCGCTAGTGTTTTACTCTAATGTAAAATTAATTTAGATTTTAAAAATATCCCCATAGGTTCCAAGCCAACGTATGAGACCCCCCCCCCTTCCCTCTATGAAAGTAATATAATATTGTAACTGGATATAATGGTCCTTTTTTTTTACTCTATAATTTGAAATATCCGTCTGTCCGTCTTGGGAAACATGATTTTCAATATAGACGCGTGAAGTCTAAAATTTTCATGGATTAAATAAGTTCTCATCTTTTACACTTTTACTAAGTTTCATCAAGATATATCAAATAGTTGAGGTGCTAGATCGATTCATAGACTTTTAAGTTTTCATGATTTTCTCGAGTCCTATTCAAGACAGAAGTCTAAAATTTTCAGGGATTAAATAAGTTTGAATTCTGCATACTTCTATAAAGTTTCATTGAGATTTGCTTATTGGTTGGGGTGCTAGATCGATTCCTAGTTTTTTTTCAACTCCTAGTCTTGATAGACGGCTAAAATTTTCAGAGATTGAATAAGGTTACATTTCACATATTTCCACAAAGTTTCAGTAAGATCTAGTTGTGGTGCTAGATCGATTTCTAGATTTCCACATTATGATTCAGAAAAGGTTTCGTGATTTATTTTATTCTAATTTTTATCTTGTATTAAACTGCCCTATAGTTCATTCAGGATGTCCAAGTCCATCCTTAATTTTGGAGCTTCGCTACTTATGGATGTTGTCATCCTTGTTTTATATTATATATACTTTTTTTCTCTTCTTGCATTCAATTTAAACACTTCAAATTAAATTGATAATTACATTCTTTTGGTAATTTTTTCAACTTTAATCATTTACAAAATCAGGTAAAGTGTAAACCTGATAAAAAAAAGTAACGGGATCTGTGTGTGTCTGTCTGTTTGAAGGATCTCGCTAACTGCTGTACTGATATAGTTCTCCTTTACAATATAGCTTAAAAATTAAAACTTTGAATGTATAATAAGTCATCTTATAAGTTGATCTAATCACAGTCACAAGTTAATTCACATTCACACAACCTAATTGTTTTAGTAGTTTGCGAGATCTTATGAGAAGAAGATAAACGGACGTACGGTTAGACATTTGAGAAGCATTGATACCCTCCCCTTATTTCTTAAATTAATTGAAAATAAAGGGGAGGGGTAGCTAGGACATCCAAGCATATTTTTTGAGGGGTGTAAAATGAATGAGGGGCTTTAAAATTTGAGGGGGGTAAACTCCCATTTACCCCCACCCTTGGACGTCTATGGGGGGTAGGTTTATTTTACTTGTTAATTTTTTCCAAGGTATCAAGACCCGCAGTTCTCTAGCTGTACGTGGCTACCCAGTACCTAATATAACCTAACCTAACCTAAACTGACCTAAAGTAATAATAAAAACAAACCCCCATCCCTCGTTATTTGCAATTTATTTAATAAACTGCCCTCTATCAGTGCTTCACAAGATACTTTGTGTATATTAAAAGCACTGGATTTTTCACAGTATCAGTAAAACCAATAAAAAAACCTATAAATGACTGTTTGCCTCTAAAGTTAAAGGTTTATTGATATAATTTTTTTTCCTATAGAATATACGATAAACATATATGTATGTATAATTATATTGTATTATTTTTAATGTTTGTTTTTGATGAACTGAAATTTAGTTTCCGAAAGTGTACCTAGCGTCCGCGCCCTATCTCAAAATTTGCTACTAGCTATAAAAGCTTCAAAATTTTAAAAATTAAAATTTTAAATGTATAATGTATCAATCGTTTATACATTATATCGCTTTTCCTTTTGACCGGGATAGCTGAAAATAGCGTTTGCAATAATTGGGTTATCTGCTGTACACTTTAGGAAACTAGGGCTCGAATAGGAAATCATTTTCAGCTGATCTTGTTTTTGGTTTTTAGTGTTTATATTTTGTAACCTATGGATAAACTAAAAAAAAATAGCAAATCATTTTCAAAATAATCCTCACAGATAAGGAGGGATGGGCTAAATCAGCCCCCCCCCCCCTCTAGTTTTTTCAATGTCATTTTTGTTGTAGGTAAGATAGAGAGCTGTGACTTCATGACTTTTTAAGTCAAGTAATTATACGTCAGCAAGATTTTATCTTATAAGGATATCTGGTCTGTGTTGGCCGTGGTGTCCCGTCAAAGTCGGTCAGGTGGAATCAAAATTAGATAAAATTCTAAATAAATCCTAATTTCTACATTATAACTTTTGTGTATAAAGTAGAGACCTTATTTTCATGGCGAATACTTAGATATCAATGAACATCTGAGAAAAGTGGTGTTATGACCGTTTTACCGTTTGACCATGACCATGACTGATTTTATGACCGATTTTTTGTCCAGCTTTTACTATAGACATATATCATGAATATCATGGCTTCTATTACAGCTAGAGACCTAACAATTTTTGTGGTAAATCCTTGAGCAATGATAAACTTCCGTGAATAGAAAGGTCATGACCGTTTGACCACTTCTTGACCAATTTTTGACCGATTTTCAATTGTCTACCTGTAATTTTGCTATTTGTAAGCTGCCAGCCGCTGAATTTCAAAATAGCTCTAGACCAGCCCAATTTTTATCTAGTCTTTTATTGTGCTAAGATACAGATAAAATTTTTAATTGGCGCCGCCAACCTACGTTTTACCTCTCTGTAACTGCCAAAAATGGTGTTTTCCATTATTTGCCATTTTTCGGCGATGGTCAAGTGCACGAAATCAATATATAGATAGAGTAGGGGATATCACTTTGCACAAATACACAGGGAGTAAGGGAGGGGACGATGGGCAATTAATTCAATTTAAGAGTTATCACTGAAAGACTAAGAAATCCAGATTAATCCAGACAATATGAAGGAAATTATAAAGGGAGAGTTAATACAATAGAGAAAACTATAAAATAAGAAAAGAGTTCCAAGAAAAAAGCATTCATTTAAAAATTAGAATACAAGCACATCAGACTGACATAATCATTCTGTAGTTAATAACTATAAAAATCTCCCTGGAACCCATTCAACCCATAGCTCCATAACCAAAAATTTAATTGGGTTCTTCGAATGGTTATTAAACAAATATCACAGTAAAGTTTTTATCTATGAAATTATATTTTCTGGAGAGTAAAAAATTGTTAAAACCAGCCACATCATAACAAATTAAGTTTATTGATACTTGTCTGCAATATTAAAAACTATCACACGAGTTGTGGCATTTGTTGCGCTAGTACCCAAAGTCAGTCAAATACTGCTAAATTCTTGTACATTCCCTTTAAGCCAGTACCCAAAGTCTGAGACTCCTAAAAATTGAATATTCGATCCATTGTCCCCTCCCTTACTCCCTGACAAATACAGGCCTAAAGGGTTGGTTGTCTATGGGGTGTTTAACCTTGTAATCATGCACTTCATTAGCAAGATTTAACGCAGAGATAATCTAATATACAAGGATGACAACATCCATAAAAGCGAAGCACTGAAACGGTAGGACAAAGGGACATTAACACTTGTATAGTGACAGAACCGAATATTTAGAATATAAATGTATAAGAGTCGAAGAAAAATTGTAAGTAAATTTGTTTAAAAACTGCTTGATAATGTTTATGAACATACTTACATTTTTAGGACTTTATTATAGAGTTGATTCGCTTATGATATTGTACTTTGTTGTCCCAAAATCAATATACCAAAAATCAGATCAATCGGATAATTAGATCACATGAAATTTTCATGTTTAAAATGGACGTACAGACATTCTGGTAATGATTATAGAGTTGCTACGCTTTATAAATTGTAGCTAATACTACAAAAAATGATAGGACAATTCTAACATACCTAAATTAACGAAAAAAGCTATCCGTTTCGGACGGACGTCCTAAAATCATCACAGAACCAGTAGGTATATTCCCTGAAGAGTAGAATCCGATCGGTTCAGTGGTTACCGAGATTTTAAGGGACAGACAGACAGACAGACATCGTTATACTTTGTATTATTTACTAAGTATATTTGCGCTTACTTTTATTTAATGAAATCTTCCAATTTTTAACATTTACAAAACAGCCTGCTTTATTGCATCAAGATCCATGACAGATCTATATAGGAAATAAACGTCTATAAATGAGCTCGAGTCTTCCAATGGTAAAGTTTTTGAAACTCATAGTGCTCCAATAATCCTCATTAAACTCTCATTGACCAAAGCGAGAGGACCTTTATTCTATTTGTTTATGGAATGAATTAAGTTTTTCACTTCATGTAGATATTTGAATTACATTGAAGTATTTAATCCTTATTTCATAAATAAAAAATATACGTTCATAATAGAGTAAATCTAAGAAAACTGTATTTTAAAAGAATTCGATTGTGGCGACACTTCCTTTGTGTTAAAATATTAAAACTAAAATTTTAATCATATTAACCCTTTGGTGATGGTAATGTGAAAAAAATATAATTGAAAAAATCTTTTTAAAATCATTTAAATTAATAAATATTTACTTCTTTCTTTTAGATAGTAATGGCGGGGGAGGAAAATTTATTTATTGATAAATAGATAAATAGATATGTACTTATAGAAAACTAGCCAACAGCGATATAGTTATATTGAGCCAACTCTAGTAGATAATGTTGTCAACATCAAATTTCTTTGAGGAAAATATGTCTATCTGTTCAGATATTATTATAATATGACAATATTGAAAGATTTCTTATTTACTGAGCATTTGCTTGACAATTTACTTTGTCTGTCAATGTCCTAATTATGGATATTGGATCTTTATTTTGCTTAATTTTAGGTTATTAGAACATACTGGTCTTTTGTCTTACATCTTTATATAGTTGTAGATAATTTATTATACTATTATTATATGTTATTATATGATAAACTAGCGGCTGCGCCCCCTAGAAGCCTCTAGAGCACATAAGGTTGGAGGTGGAAAAGTTGACATCATCCCATTTTAAATTTGAGTTTCAAAAGAGTAAAAAAAAATTTTTTTGGAGAGGGGGTGAAAACATCCTCCCAAAAATAGTTTAAAACCTATAAGAAGCTTCACTGTAAAGGAAAACAATATTTGTTCTGTGGTTAGCGAGATCCTTTGGGACAGACAAAAACGCTTACTACTTTTTATATAGCTAGCGGCTTCGCCCCTAGCCTCTAGGGGCTATGCCCCAAGAGGCAATCAAAAAAAAAGGACCAAGGAAATCTTCAACAAAAAAAAATGGGGTGGGATTTTTTGTTTTTGGGAGGGTTGGGAGTGTCCCATCCCCCAAGAAAATAGCCTAAAACCATCACAGGACCAGTAGGTATATTCCCTGAAGAGCAGAATCCAATCGGTTCAGTGGTTACCGAGATCTTAAGGGACGGACAGACGGACGGACAGACATCATTCTACTTTGTCTTATAGATAGGATATTATAATGGTAGAACAATAAAGTATGATACAATTTACTTTAAATATTATTCATCAAAATTAACAAAAAAAGTAACAAATAAAAAGAATATGATATAATAAGAAGCAATAATACTTAATAACATAAAAAGATACATTCGTAGTGTTTAACATTACTGAGTATAAAAAAATATTTCTAGCAATTAAAAAAAAAAGCCTTTATCTAATTTCAGATTTTTCAATTGTGATTTCTAAAATTTTAAAATATACATTAAACTTGGAAATCTTTCAATAAAAATACTTAAATCAAAAGCTAGTTTTATTTCTCAGCTAAATTATCTTCAGCTAAACTTTCAAGTTCTTTCATTGTAATAAACTGAGAATACACCTCATGGTCTCCATTGTGGATGACAATTGAACGCTTTGGTCTCAATCTCATGATAAGATTTCTACATGCAAGGTCATATTGATTATGCTCTGAATTTGTAATGATGATCATATTAACTGCTTTTTCCAAAAACTGAACTCTATATAATGTTTGACCAATCCGTCTGTAATCTTTTAGAAAATTCAAAATCAAGATGGATCTTTGGTTGTCTACCAAATCTTTAACTTCAGAGTCTATGTGAGGTGGCATTCTTCTTCCAATGTGGTACTTGGAACAAGATACATGTTTCTCATAGTGATTATAGAGTTCATTGTAAACTGTATCTGTATCTTCACTGCTTGTAATTACTATTGTATATTCTTCATAATAATCAATCAGATACTTTTGAATAACCTCAGCTGCTAAGATTCCAACATCAACTTTGTTTCTATTGTTAAAGTGATGACTTTCCAAATGTTTCTTTGTAAAATCAAAATTGAAAAGGTGATTTTCCAAGATCTCAACATTGAAGATGTAACTGTAATATTCATATCTGTTCATATATATATATGTATGTATATCATCTATATCATATTTCATACTGTCTATTACCAAGCATCTTTTATGGCCAACACCAATAATAAAATTTTTGAATGAAAAATCTGGTACCTCTGAATGAAAGACAACAATCATTTCTACCTCAGAAAATATATCCTTCTCACTAAATCTCAGATTAGAGTTCTTCAACATGACTAATTCTGCTCCATATTCATTTTCAAAATCACAGCATATAAACTCATCATTGCAGTAAAGTTTCATACCTTTCATCATCTGCATTCCATCTCCTTTTTTGATTATGAAAACCATATTGTTTTTAAGGTTGGGGTACATGTTTAACACAGCCAGTGTAATCACTTCATTATTTAGTTCATACAAATTTCTATAGTAGGAGATCATTGGAACTGCCATTAAACCCTCCAATAATTCTTGTAAGTTAGTCTTCTTTTTCAAAGTAAAGAACCTGTCATATTCATCCAATTTTCCACTGTGTATAATTAGTCTAGATTTGAATCTTGATTTCAAGATAAGATTTCTGCATGTAATATCATAGGATGAAGTTGAAGTTTGTGTTGGAGACTTGTCGCTGATACTAATAATAACCTCTACATTGTTAAGAAAGCTAATGCTTTCAAATAGATTACTTTCTAAACCACTTACAGGGACAACAACAATAACACCTTGTAAATCCATTATGTTGGCTCTTGAGATTTTAAACTCCTCATCCACTTTTTTTTTCTTTTCTTCTGAAAGATAAATGTCTAGAATTTTAATAATTTGTTTGTCTTTCAAATGAAGGCATAATTCTTGAAATATTTCTGAAGTAATATCATAAGGTGTTATTACAATGATATTGTGTTCACTGTTTGATTTAAAGAAATTCTTTATTACAGCAGAAGCTAATAATCCATAGCTGATACCCCATGCATCTAATACTTCACACACAGGTTTGTCAATATTTATAAATTCATGCAAATCAGTATCTTGCAATAAACCCAAATTTGGTCTAACATTTTCATCTTGGTCTATAACTTGTACAGAAAAAGAAATTGTTCTCAGCACAATATTTCTGATTTCCTTAATTGATTGATCATTACCATGAAATATTATTGTGTTTCTTGCCTGAGCTCCATGAAAGTTGTCTGGATGAGTAATAAAAATTCCAACAGGATTTTTCAGAAATTTTTCAACATTGTCTATAATATGATCAACATCACCATCAACATATTTTGGCAAACAAACAATTTTGTCTTTTAATTGGGGAAGTAATAAAACTAACCAATGTTTCATTTCATAAATACTTTTAGATTTATTTGTTAAAATAACCAATGATTTATCCTTTTTAAAATGCTTATTGATTGCTGCCACAACTAACAAATCTTGAGATACAGAATGAGCATTCAAATAGTAGTAATTTCGAGGTCCTTGAATATTTTTGCTGGGTGTAATGCTGCTTGGAATGTCACCAACTCTCCAACCCATACAACGCGAAGCATTTATTATATTTTCAGAGTTTCTCATGTTTGTTTTTAATTTCAGAAAAGTGGGATCATACTTCTGTTTAATTGATTGTTTCCACATTTCTATCCAATTCTCTCCAATTCTTTCATCTAATTGAAGTAAAGATTGTTTGAGATTAAGGCTTTTATGTAAAAATCTAACTACACCATTTTCAATGAGATTTACTAATCTAATTACTATTGTTATAATGCATCTATTTTAATCAAACAATCTTTACTTACCTCCTTCTTTGGACTGGTCTAATGTGGGAACCTTTAGAGTAACACAGAATGATTTACAGTGTTGAAAAAAGTTTATTTGTTTTGAAATATCATCATCAGTAAAATCTTCTGGGCAACCTTCTTCATCTGAATCTATTGATGCAACACCATCATCAATACATGGAAGGAACCTTGGAATCTCGTCAATGAATACATATTCAAACTTGTTTTGAAATAGAAATCTTTCAATTAAAGTAAATATTGAAATATCACCATCCTTTTCTGAACTTTCATAATAGTCAACTAGGTTTCTGCATGAAAAAACATCAATATTATGGTCTTTCAGGTCTATGCTTGTTGCTACATCCATCACAGAAACTATTGCAAGATCTTTGATAAAAGGATAGACAACATTTGTAGTTGTAAGATTTAGGTAGGCAATTTTACTCCTTGGGAATTTTTCTGCACAGCGTTTAGCCTTCTCTTTTAAAACATAAGTCTTCCCTGTTCCATAATCGCCTTCAATAATAATGAAAGGGGAAGTATTCATGACAGCATCAAGTTGGTCTGTGTTCATCATGTAGCAAAGCTGATTTTCATTCTGTAATTTATTTTTAACTTCTTTTGCAAAATCTACATCTGATAATCCTTTATCTTCCTTCTCTATTTGTTTTTGAGCAAGATTTGCTTTCCTTTCAGTATCATTCTCTGTAGTCAGAATTGAGTCATGTCCTACCAACATTTCTGCAGTTTTTGCTCTATATTCAATAGGATCAACAATCATATATTTAATAGGATCAACAAACATTTTGTTTGATTTACCTACTTTTTTCATGGACATACAACCTATGAATGTAGATGTTAAATGATCATGATCTTCTTTATAATCTTCATATGTTTTTAGGTTATTATTTGTCAAAAGATTATTTATCCAAGATTTCATATCCTTCATGGCATTGTAATCCAAGACAAAAAACTTGCATTTGCTACAAATCTCATTTCTATCATTACTAGTTAATTTCAGAAATGGCATACAGACAGCTGAAACAAATTTCCAATCAGAAGATATTTGGGATCTAAATAACTGTTTTACTATTGATGTGCGAGATCTTGTTTGAGCAGCACCTACTTTCAGTTTTTGATATTTGACTCCTCTCTTAGCTTCTATGTTTATTAACAACTTATGCTTTGGAAGAATACAAACTGTATCCCATTCTCTAGATATATCTCGAACAAGAGAATTATAAAACTGATAATTATAGTAAGATTTTAAGCATTCATCTTTCAAAGTTTTCAGTTTCTCATTATGTCCTTGCTCAGTTTGAACCTAGTCAAATGTTGCTTTATAACAATAAATATGAAATTAAATATCTTTCAATTTTTAAATAAGTTGGGAATATGAATAAGACCATTTTAAATCAGAATAAAGTCTTAAACAAGTTAGGTTAGATAAGACATTAACATTGTAGTTGCTAAAGTAGTAGCAAGCAAAGAATACCTAAGTTATTACAGAAAAATTGTGACCTTATTTTAATGAATCAAAAATTACTTTATAAATCTAAAAGTAACATTCCTCATCAAATAGTAAGCACTGTGTATTCTTCAGTTTTTTGAAGTTACTCTCCTTCCACTGTTTGTGTAATTGAACTGAATCAGTCACCTCCTTGTCCATGTTTCTATTATTTCCTAGAATACTAATGAGATGTCGTTCATACTTGTTTAGATCAGGAGTTGTATCTTCAGATAGACTATCTTTAGATCTTTGGTTTTTTGCCTGATCAATAGAAAATCCTAAGATATTTTCCGACTGAAATCCATGGATAACCAGTGCTGGAAATTTTAAAGCTTCCACTGCTCCAAAAATTTGTTGGTGCAAAATATGTTCTAAATTTTTGTCTAAATATTTGTTTATTTTTTTTTTGCTCAAATGATCATCATTAGTTAAAATAGCTGGACGGTCAGGCAACAAAACACAACTTGGTATTCCAATTATTTCTAAATCTTTGTAAATGCTATTATTGGCAAAAGCTTTTCTAATTTCATCAATCTTTTCTGGAAGTGTTGTTTCCTCATATTCATTTGAAGATCTAATAAATTTTATTTTCTGATGTTTCTGGGATTTTATGAGTTTTATATTTTCTTCAATCTCCAATGCACTATTAGCATCTTGTTCAAATAATTGACAAATTCCAAGCTCGAGTTTGCAAGGAATTTTTATAATTCCATCTTTAGTATTTCCTTTGGAATTAGATTCTTCTTTGACTTTTTCATTCGTAATACTTCTATCTTTACTCTCAGGTGAACTTTGAACTCCATCCATTCCTAGAAGTAAATTTAAGTAAGAAATGGATATTAAAAAGAAATATTTGAAGCTAGTCTAATCTTTAGGTAGATAAAAAAACATTAAATTGCTGCAGACTTCTTTTAAATAGTTGAGAATATTTATTCTTATATTAGAAAAATATTATATTATGGAATAGTACACGGCAGCGATGTTGAAAAGAGACTATCCAAGGAAAAACACACAGCTCAATTTGTATTTTTATATATTATATTAGAAAAAGTGGCAATGTTTCTGCTAAATGTATGTACTTACTGCTTTTATGTCAGTCAAGTGACATTCCTTATGTAATTGTAGATAATGGTATGATCAGCAGATTTTTAGTATAGATATATATACAGACAACTACCTCCCTTCCCTTTTCAAAGACCTCTTTCATTTACTTCTAAATTATTTTCTGCTACTTTGCTGTGTTAATATAAGCAACACAATTAGTTGATTTTCAATGACCCAATATAAAGGTTGCACTGCACAAGGCAGTTACAATTTAACTCTTATCCCCTCAAGTGTTTTACTCTAATGTCTGATCTAAATACAAGAGCAGCTTATTACCATGCAGAATAAAGTCTTTCAAAATTTTATTGGGGCTTTGTTCCAAATATAAATATAATTAAATATCAACAAAATTATAAAAAAAAATTTATTACATCTCATATGAAATAAGATTTAATAAGTCCAAACTCTTCCAACTTATTTAATACCTATATTTGCGACAACTTTAACTACATAGAAACACCCAATTTTTAACTTCAACAAAATCCCTGCCCCTTTCGGAGAGCATCAAACCCGGAACATACAGATCAGGCAACCAACATTCTATAAATGAGCTATGAAAGCAACCGAACATGTCTGGTGAAAAAGACAATGTAGACAACACAAATTCACCAATTATTTGTAACTTCCTCTGTAGCTCAGTTGAAAAGTTCAACTTATAATTTTAATCCCAGTAGTCTGAAGCATCTTAGATCAAAACCACTTTAGTGAACAAAAAAATTCTTTTTCTAACATTGATAACATTGTCAGTAAAAAAATAAAATAAAACTGATTTTAAAAAGTGACTTCAAATCTTGGAAAAAGCAATTAAAAAAAAATATTTTTGCCAAGACTCGAACCGGCTACCTCTGGCCCATATAGTCTAAAGAGAGAGGGGGAGATTGATAGATAAATAGATAGAGAGAGAGAGAGAAAGAGAAAGTGGAATTGCATAGAAGGTTGCATGATTTTTCAATCATCAGCGCCGTTTAAAATATAGAACACCAAAAAATTAATTATTGGTTAGTTTTAATTTGAATAATTTTTCTCAAACAGTAAAGGACTGCTATAAATTAACCCCTAATATTTCAATTGTATAGAATTTATTTTGATTGGAAGGTTTTTTGAAGCAATATGTTTTAAAAATGGTGAAATTATTAACCAATCAATTTGTTTGCAGATGTTTATAATTGTATTTTGTAGTCTTTGCCTTTTCCAAGATTGAATGTGACTTTTTAAAATCAGTTTATTTTTATTTCATTTTATCATTATTTACAGTTTCAGAAAATAAAAAAAAAGATTTTTTTTTGTTCTTTGACTGCGGAGATTTGAACATGCAACCTACAGACAAAGTAAAATCTAAAAGAAAAATGTGACCTTCACTCTACCAATAAGCTACGTCGGTGCTGATGTTTGTGGAGAAAATAGACATATTTAATCCAAAGGAGTACAAATTTTGTGAAGATTTCTGCGGATTTAAAAATGTACAGAAATAAGATTAAAAATTATACAAAAACTGGATAGAATATGATCCCAAATTTATAAGTATGGCTGATATCCGGTTCTTATCCACCTGAAATTAATCTGGTTCTAAGCGATACTAGAAAAAGAAGAACTCAATTAAAATAATATTAAAACATAGTAGACAATTTTTTATTTTTATAGTGATTGTTTACACACAGACCAATTTTAGCAATAAAATTTGGTGGTGCTAATAGCCCTGTGGTTTAACATCAGATCTGAAAGATCAAAAGTTCCGGTTTGATCCCCTGTATTTCAAATATTTTTGGGGGGAGTTGTTATTTTTTTGGGTTGGGTGGAAGGTGGAAGGGGGTTCAAATAGCCTCTTTTTTTAATTTAAGTTTTTAATTTTGGGGTGGATTGTAATTTTTTTCTAAAGTGATTTTTTTGGGAGTGTGATGATACCCTCCCCTAAAATAGTTATAAACCCAGGACCCATAAAAAACTACCCTGTATAAGAGCACCATATCGGTTTAGTGGTTACCAAGATCCTTTGGTACAAACAGATAAACAGACAAACAAATGGACATCATGTTACTTACGATATAAGAATAGGACAGATTTTCTGTGTAATAATTGAGCTCTATTAGCTCTTTGATACAGTGACAACTTAAAACCATCTATCATAGATTCGAATCCCCGAATTGTTTTTTTTGGGGGAGGCAGACATTAAAAAATATAATTATGAATTCCAATAGTGGTAATAAATAAGTTTGTATACTTGAAATATTTGTAAACTCATAAATAAAAAATCTTTAAAATATCATATACATTAACTCATAACTAAAGAATCTTTAAAAATGTGAGGAATGGTTTGTGTTTAAAACTTAGTATACTTAAAGGGAGTGTGAACGTAAAAATTTCTCATCTGATTATCAAATCTTAACATTTACTAAGCACATTTCACTACACTGATCAACCAAAAATGTCCTATTCACAAAAATATCCAGAAATAATGCCTTGATTTTATGGTATTTTGAGAGGGAAAAAGGAAAAATCAGGAAAAATCTGAACGTTTTTGTTTCTTATAATGTTTGTAGGGATATTTAACTTGTCATATATAGTTGAAACAATTTACTTACTGTTAAGGATTTATTTTATGCTATAAAATTGCCAATTCGTTTTTTTATAACGTAGTAATTAGGTAATAAAGACATATTTTAAATTCGTATTATTGACAAAAAAAATACCTCACTGTCTACAAAGGGTTGAATCTCATAGGTTATATAAAATAATAATATCCTTTTTTATTGTGTTGAACAATAAATAACCCACTTTGGAGAATTAGCTTACACTTTTATCAGACTGTTTATAAAGAAATATTGCGTCTTTATTATTTACAAATTTGTAATCAAAGGTGGGCGAGAGATGGGCCATTTAAAGTTAATTGGATACTAATAAAAAACCTGTTTCTGGCTTTGTTATTGTATTTGGTTTTCAATAAAAAAATATTGCTTATTTTATCAATTTCTAAGTAACTATACATTGGATTAAAGCAAGGATTACGTAAAAAGTCAGCTTAACTATTAGGAAAAATCTAGAACTATGTGAAAAAGTTTAATTTTAGCTATAATGGGAGAAAAAAGCAATTTAATGCACATTTTATATAATACGGAAAATTTCTTCCTTTCCCCGTACCTTATAAAAATCGTCGGAAAAAGCCGTTTTTTAAGCAAACAAAAGCGCGTTTTGCTCTATCTGTGAGATATTATGAATGAGATAATGTTAAGATTTGATATTAAGATGAGAAAAATTTACGTTCACAGTCCCTTTAATTATTTATTGCCACAATTGGAATTATTTAACATGTTGTGTCTATCACAGATGTAAATTTATGTTACGACTTTAGTCCTCATTTATTTGTTAGTACTTTCCTCCAATAGGAGAGTAGGGGATGGGATAAAAAGGGTGGATCATTGTTTTAGCCAGCTAGAAGGAAGATTTCAATAGAGTAGGAGAAAATATGTTGCTTTATCCAAATAGTTATTTATCGATTTGTTGAATAGATTTTACAGTAATAAAATGGGTGGGGAGGGGGGGGGGATAACCTTTGAAATCGTAATTGGAAGGAAAAGGGGGTGGGGGGGGGGGTCGTCATCTTTGCTACATCGGAAACTAAAAGAGAAGGTAAAATATTATCTAGGTAATAATATACGGGTATTTTAATATAAAATACAATTTAAGAAAAGATTTTATAGTAATATAGAGCGTATTTTATATTGTAAAACCAAAAGAAAGTAAATAAAACATTGAATAAATCTAGCTAATCGCATGATAATTTTAGAACGCGTCCTCTAGTATATTTTATATAGCTAACACTGTAAGACAAATGATGTGCAATTATGTTGGTGGGTTGTCTGTCATATCTGTAAAAGGCTTACCGTCTCTTCTAGAGTGTGTAGATGCAATACTTCCCCTTCTTGCCAATTCTTGTTCTACCTCTCTTTGCACCTAAATAGAAATTTTATCTCAAGGGTTAAGACAATGTACATCAAATTGAACACCCACAACTACCATAAATTAAGTTTGTACAGCCCAATCAAAATTTTAAAGTATCACAAAGATTATAAGTCAACAAATGAGAGACTGTGTTCTTAGAGCTTTGGGGACTAGTATGATTTACAGCCAAAAGCACCATTACTCTATATCTTTTACAAATATAACTTAAAGATAACGACATTCTAAGTAGTCCTTACAAATTATATCAAAATTACTGTGTACATTTTGAAATTAATTATTAAATTTGACAAAACAAAGATAACATTCCAGAAAATAAAAAATATGCGCGAAGCGTTAAAATTTATATTCCGAAGCGTAGCTAAAATAAACATAAGGTATTTATATGTATGTACCTCCTCTGCCCCATTTTCGTCCATTTTCCATGCCTCCCATAACATTTTGAATCCAAATAGGAACATAATAGCTGTACATGTATAGTATGTAACTTCCCTACAAATATTAATAATAATTATTATCCATGCCTCCCATAACATTTTGAATCCAAATAGGAACATAATAGCTGTACATGTAAAATATGTAACTTCCCTACAAATAACACTCCTTATATAAAAGTAACAGGATAGTTTCTGTATGTACCAAAGGATCTTGCTAACCGCTGAAATGATATGGTTCTCATTTACAAAGTAGCTTCTCAAAGGTCAAAGGTTTATAACTATTTTGGTGGAAGGTACCAAAATCTTACAAAAAAAAATCGTCCCAAGAAAAAAAATTTCAACAAAGAAGCAAGAAAAAAAACAGCTGTTGAAAATTCACAATCATATTGTAATATGACACAATAGAATCACACAATCTTACCTGGGTATAAAGATAGTTACAACCTATCCTAAAAGTCCAGATAGGATAGTCATAAGAAACAGCTGTCAAAAAATATTATTTCTGTTGCAATTTGTCGGAATATAATCACACAACCTTACCTGGGAATGGAAGTAGTTACAACCCATCCTAGAAGTCCAGATAGGATAGTCATAAGAAAGAGAGCAGATATGGCTGCCAGAAACACGTTGATTTTGTTGTTTCTCATAGCCTGATACACATTAATAATACTTTAATGGTGTTTAAAAGAACATAGAAAGCCTGTAGCCGCAATACTAAAAAACATATATTTGACACCTATTTTAGAGCATTTACATAATCAAACAAAAAAAAACATTATATCCTTATATTGAAGTTTGTCTTTCTTTGTGTCTCTCTGTAGCTTAAGATCTTGCCAACCAATGAACCAATATGCAAAGAAGATAAAGTATAGAATAGAATCCAGGTAGAAGATTCTGCCTGGCTAGCCTGAAGTAAAATTGGAACATTTGAAAGACCAAAACGGCTATAAGGCTGTTAGTAAATCACATGATTTAAGTAATTATTCTGAAAAAATATTCAAAATAAATTCCTTTTGCAATAATTTACTAAAAGCCTTTTAGCCAAGCCTCGAGCTTTCTCTTCCCTATTCACAATGGATTAAAATCGAATTTTATGTGCAAAGCCTTAAAAATTTTAATTAAAGTATGCAACTTACTTTTCAAAAATGTACCAAAATTATTGGTCTCAGCATTTATATGATAGGTTTCGCTCCTATGCTGTTTTCAAACAGCTGATTATACATACTAGCAACTACATCCATACATGAACTTGTGGTAGGGGAGGGGGGGGGATGGGGTTGTACCCATTTAGCTGACCCTTAAAAATTATAAATGTGGTCAATCATACTTATCAAAACAAGGAACACAAATAACTTTTCATCTTTGTCTAAAACGACCAAGCATCTAATTCTGTAATAACCTCCACATGAGGTGTGTTATTGTGGTGTTTTTTTTTAAGTAAGACACCAATGTTTGTATGGTTAAAGAGTACCTATTATCCACTGTAAATATAAGCAAATTATTCAAAGACAAATTTTACAAATCACAGTATAAAACTAATTTTTAAAGGCTTAAAACAAATATTTAACAGTGTATATAAGATTTTGATACAAATAAAACTTTTTAAATTTTGTCCAACTAGTCTAGTCAGTGTGATTTGTACTTTAGCATTATTGTCTTTACTGCGCAAGTCAAAAATTCCTTCAAATTTCCCAGAAATATTTAGGGTTTTCACTTCTATTCCTCCTTATTCTATGGTCCAAGGATGGTTTATAGCTGTTATGAAATCACCTCAAAAAAAAGATTCCTCCAAAAAAATTTATATTACTTTCTAAAAGTTATAAAAGTAGAATGACAACTTCTTTCCTGTTTTCACTTAATTTCCCTTAGAGGTCTCTAGAGGCATAACTTTTAGGTATATAAATGAAGTATTAAAGTATTAATTTCCAAGATGGCGGCGATAAAGAAGGTCTTGTAAAGTAAGAATTGTAACAGACTTAGGAATCTGAGAAAAAAAATTAAAAAAAAAACCAAAAAGTTTGTGTGGAAAAACTTACACATAAAATAATCATAACATTACAAAATCTATGACCAACCGGAAAAAGTGAGCTATGGAGGAGATGTTGAGTTGTTAAAAAAAGAAAAGGATAGTATGCAATAAATATTTAATTAAAAACTTTTATAAAAATAAGTAACTCAGTCTTTAAAGTAAATTAAATACTGACTACTTTTTGTTAAGGAAGTCATCACATTTAAGCTGTACAGTGGTATCTTAAATAGCAACTGAGAAATTTATTTTCCCCAAAAGCGTTTTTAACACACAAAGTGAATTAATTGCAAATAAAAATATACATACTTATTTATTTGATAAAGTTGGTGTTTTTATATTTAAACTTCTAAATAATCCATAATATTATCTGAAATATTATTTAACAATATGAAGTGTAATGAAACAAGGATGACAACATCCATAAGTAATGAAGCCCAAAAATTATGGATGGACATGTGTAAGATAACATCCATAAAAGCGAAGCACTGAAACGGTAGGACAAACGGACATTAACACTAGTATAGTGTCTGAACTGAATAATCAGATTATAAAAGTATAAGAGTCGAAGTAAAATTGTAAGTAAATTTGTTGAAAAACTGCTTGATACAGGATAATGTTTAAGGACATACTTACATTTTTAGGACTTAGTTATAGAGTTGCTTTGCTTATAATATTGTACTTTGTTGTCCCAGAAATCAATATACCAAAAATCAGATCAAACGGATAATTAGATCTCATAAAAATTTGTTTTTAAAAAAGTAGAAAAATCAACATGTTTAAAATGAACGTACGTATGATTATAGAGTTGCTATGCTTTCTAATTCGTACCTAACTACTACAGGAATCACCATGCAAAGTTTGAAATCGATAGGACAATTCTAACATGCCTAAATTAACGAATAAAAGCTTTCTATCTCGGACGGACGTACGGTCGGACAGACAGACGTACGGACGGACCTACCCTAATTATAGAAAAGCTTTGCTTTTAAAAACATTAAACAACAATAAATCAGGAAACCTTTCATGATATATAACGTAAAAATCTAGGAATTGATCTAGCTCCCCAACCAATAAATAAATCTTAATGAAAATTTGTGGAATTATGTAAAATGTAAACTTATTTAATTCTTGAAAATTTCACTTGTCTATCTTGACTAGTAGTTGAATATAAGCTTGAAAATCTAAAAATCTAGGACTTGAACTAGCAACCTTACCAGTAATCTAATGCAATGAAACTTTCTTATAACGATTATAAAGTTGCTACATTTCCTAATTAGTACCTAGGTTGTCTAGGAATAGCCTGTCCGAGGTGCAACTACCTGTGGAGAGGATCTCAAGTCAGTGCTTATGAATTTTTATTGTAACTGACCGACCAGCCAATGCTGGCAGAACTTGTCAAAATCCTTTTGCTGATGGCCGGCCTAGAACCAAATCCAGGACCTGTATACATCTGTCCTGTTTGTCTAGTCAAGTTAAAGACAAATTCTACCTCAGTACAGTGTTTGAAATGGGTTCATCATAGAAGACAAAACAACTGCAGCAAGCTTACATCTACCAAAGAATACAACGAAACTTGCATATGCCCCTCCTGTAGATTTAACCCAACATTTACCTCTGCAGCTCTTCCTCAACCTGTGATGAATCCTACCAAAAACAAATATACCAAAAATCATGGTAGTAAACAACACCCTTCTACACCCCTGCCACCTCCACCATTAACACCCCCACTTGCCCAGAGACAACCTTAAAGCTAAGCAGGAGAAGTTACCATAATTCTGGCCAACTATCCACCCAACAAAGTCCTTCTGGCCAACCCCCCAGAGGTCAACAAAATGGAGGCTAATTTAACTAGATCTGTAAGTTTCAAATTGTCTCAATTAAGATCTGGTTATAGTAGACTTTTAAACTCATATCTACATAGAATTGACGAGAATATTGATGATAAATGCCCGCTCTGCAACCAAACACGACATTACACTGTTCATCTGTTCAACTGCTCCAACAACTAAACACATCTTACAGTTTTATCACTATGTACTCAGCCTGTTTTGGCGGCCAATTTTCTTAAATTTGATGAGGGCGTAACCTGAACAGAAAACACAGATTCATTCTACTGACGAGATTTCCCCTGGAGGCTAATATGAAAGCTTCGCTTTAAAAATAAAGAGCATTGTAAAGAGTAAGCATATACATATTTGGTGTGGCAAAAATCATGACTTTTTTAACGGTCATAGCACCAAAACTTTTGGACCTTTTTGCATATAAAATCTTGGAACGATGGACTACGAGCTGGCCGTGCGTAAGTGTAACATTGCAGATTCGAGATGTGCCGTAGTTTCGCCGTAGATTTGCGACTAGGGCCCATTAAATTTAAACCTCAGCCAATCTGTAGGTGAGATAAAAACCTGATCTTAAGTAATAAAGAATCGTAAAACTACTAATATCCATTAAGAAGTATTTCTTAACTTGTTCTGTCAGACGCACGTATAGACAGATAGATTAGCTAGTTATAGAGCAGTTGCGCTACTAATAAGTTAATTTTTCACAGCAATAGTTTCTTATTCAGTACTAGCGGCTCTAGGTTAATATTTTTTGGGGGAAGGGTGTGAAGACACCCTCCCCAAAAATAGTTTAAAACCTTCCCAGGACCTATAAGAAGCTTCACTGTAAAGGAGAAAAATACTGGTTCAGAGTTAGCGAGATCCTTCGGGACAGACAAAAAACACTTACTACTTTGAAACCGATTAATATCCCCTGGATTAGAACCGGTTCTCAGTCATACTGAAACATTTTTTTGTAAATTGTATTACAAACAATTTTCCGCGAATATTATAATATAATTATAATATATAATATTTTATTATTCTTCTTATCATTTTTATTCGAATATCCACGGAAAGCTGTCTATAACACGATGCGATAAATAACCATTAAAAAATAATATTATACAATTAAACAAGAAATTGTCTACATTATTCACATTAACTTTTTTTTGTTTACTAACGGACTGACGTTCAAGAAGTAAAAAAAAGATAAGAAATTAGATCACAATAACATTGTGTCCCAAAAAAGGGATACATGTAAAGTAAAAATGCATGATGCTAAAACTTTAATAACGACTAGCGGCTTTGCCCCTAGCATCTAGGGGCTTTGTCCCAAGAAATAATTTTAAAAAAAATTAAGTACCTCTGTTGTTGAAACCACCACATTTTAAATTAATTGCATAAAAGAAATAAGAGGGATTTTTTGGTTTTTTTTGCAAGAAAATAACTTAAAACCACCACAGGACCAGTAAATGTATTCCCTGAAGAGTAGAATCCAATCGGTTCAGTGGTTACCAACGGACGGACAGACATCAAGCTACTTTGAATTATATATTAGATTCAATTAAGAAATTTTGCAAGATATTGGTTGAAAGGTACAATATTAAATTGGTAAAAGTTTAAATCAATGTCCCCAAAGTCATTTCAGTAAAAAAGATATGTTGGCATTAATAAATAAATAAAAGTTATTTTGTTTTCCTTTGAATATATAAAAAAGTTATTTAATATAAAAAGCTTTAAAATTGAATCTAAAAATGCTTTCTTATAAATTACAGATAAATTTTGCGTTAATCTGTCAATCAAATTAAGAATGTAAAAATGAGACCAATCATTGTAAAGCTAAGACTTAAATTTATTATTTGTTTATAAAAGGAACTTTATATTAGATTTTAAATGTAATTAGTTGAATATTTTGTTGTCAATGTTATAATCAATAATCATGTTTTAAGAGATTTTAATTCAACTTTATAGCACAAAATACTAAAAGAATAAAGCACCTTTTAAATTCTTTAAGCTCTAAATTGTTTTTAGATAAACACCTATTATAAATTTGATGCATATTTTTACAGAGTGCATTGGAAGTATAATAGTATGTTTCGTTGTGAATTTGAACTTTTATCCTTTCTTTCTTTTTCCTTATCATTATTTGGGTAGTCTAGAGAGTGCCTATTTTAAATTTCATAATTGCGCGCGGCATACCAAACAATAACTGCGCACAAGCTATAAACAAAGCTTGCGAAGCCATCTTGATTTTTTCTTTTAACAAGCGCGGAATATCTGTGTGATGAAAAACCCATGTATAGTACAACAAATGTGGTGTTATCTGTGCTGAATATACCTTTAAGTGCTTCTGAAATAATAATTCGAAAATCACGCAACCTTCTTAAAGACAATTATGTCCAAAAGCAAAAAAGATTTATTTTCTTTTACAAAACATTTTAACATTTTAATATTTATTTATTAATTTTGTTATTTTTATTTCAGCGTTACCATTTCATACAATAAATTGTATTAGTAACTACGCTGGTTTGATTCATGTGGGAAGTAGCAGGTTTTAGTGCGTCTGCACTATAAGATCTCGTACACGGCCAGGCAAGAGCCGTTGTACTGAAACAATGAAACGGTATGAAGTCCAGTCAGCCAGATGAAAGCCAGTGACAGTTACCGTACAAGTGTTGAATGTGAATAAATTCTACACGTGACTATAATTGTAATTAGTGCTAACAAAAGTGAAAATGCCACCTAAAAAGAAAAGGTACGAAATATTGTCGGAAAGATTGCCTAAGGCAGTTGAGGCATTAACCAAAGAGTTAGACAGAGTGATGCAAGTAGTGACAGATACTGCTGATATCAATTTTAATCTCGGAAAGGAGTGTTTCCTTGTTCATGATATGTATAAAAACTTTGAACGTACCATGAGCGGTTTTCAACAGCTTGATGTGTTAATCCAAAATGACGATAACCTACAAGACTTTTATAGTGATGTTGTCATGGCATGAAAGAATTATAGTGAACTAGACTCTACGTTAAAAGCCATAGATGAGCTAAAAGCAATCAATAGTGAAATTTTAGTTCTTGGCGAAGATTTGCCAGTTCATAAAAACAGTTTGAGCCAATGTTGTATGCAGATAGTTAAAGTGATAAAAGGTGATTACATACCTTTACCTGCTCAAATTATCAGTGATATGACAAAGTTGATGGAGAAGTTAGCAAAGGCCAAGCAAGAGCCTGTTACGCCAACCTCAGGTGCCACGGCAGATTCTTTCCAGCTGCCGCCATTTGGCACTCAATCATTTGCTGCCGGTTCGATGTTTCAACCTCAAGGATACATGAGTTGAATCGATGAAAAACTTCTGCCCAGCTTCGACGGGCCTGAATCTTCTTATGCACAATTTAAGGAGAATTTCCAGAAGCTTACTACTGGTTACGAACCTTCCTACCTTCAGATGGTATTGAGTTGTGAACGAGTAATGAAGGATAAGCCGTTGTGGTTGCAATTACAACAGATTGCCACGCACGCAGCTCAGTGGATTTATTTGGACCAGCTGTTCAAGTCTAGAACCAGACAAATGTTGTGTATTTATAACCACTGGGACAAGAAAGGTAAATTGTCCAAGAGCGGTCAGATTGTTAGCGCGCTCGCCGAGTTCTCAGGCACAATAAACCAGCTCGAGCAGATAACCAAGGATGATGACACGGTCAGTACAAGCCAATGGCTCATGGTTTTATTGTTGGAGATGCTGTCTAACAAGCTTCCAAAAGAGTTTCAAGACAAGCTTGATTTAGCCTTAGGTAGCATGGATAAACCAGACGTGCCCAAGTTGTTGGAGATATTGGAGCAACAGAGGGGTGCCCTCCTCATGCGCAGCAGTCATGGGTTGGACACGCCGTCCAAGAAGAAGGGCAATCCTGCCGCAGCTGCAACGGCGGTAGGTAAACCTGGCACACCTGGTAAATCTAAGAAGAAGCAGTCCTGCTACTCAGAAGGCTGCAGCGGCGAACATTTCCTTTATAAATGTTCAAAGTTTACAACCATGTCAGTTCCAGACAGAAAGGAATTTGTGAAGAAAATTGGCGGGTGCCTTTTATGCCTCAATAAAGGGCACCGCGCCGCAGAGTGTCCGCAGGCTGAGAGACTTGGAGGCTGCAGGATCAACAATTGTGGACAGCTCCATAACTCCCTTTTGCACGAGTCCGTCGCCCAGGTGTCAGCTGTTTACGAAGCGCCGTTTTTAGGAGAGAACAATTACATGTTAATGCTCCAGAAGTTGGATGCCCTGGATGTCTACAAGAGGAAGGTGCCTGTGTCCGGGATGTGGGACACAGGTGCCAACCTCACCATGGTTACACAGTCTATTGCCAAGAAGTTGCAGTTGCCCTCTACTGGACGTGTTGCTACTATTTCCATGGCTGATGGCAAAGTTCAGTCATGTCCAACGGTCCAGCTCTGCCTAGTTGACCGCAACAAAAATAAGCACGTTATGGAGGCAGCTGTTGTCCACACAATTGGACACACAGATGGGTTGTGTTCAATGGACCCAGTCGACGCAGCTGCTCTGTTTGATATGAAGCCTGAGGACTTTTCATTGGTGAATGGTCCCCTTGATATATTGCTTGGGCATGTGACGCCCACGACGTTCCCAGCTGCGGATAAATTAATCGGCGAGTCAAGATAGTATCGCAGCATTTTTGGAACAGGCTTTTTAGTTGTTTCTGCCGAAGGAAAGCCTGTTAGTAAGCCTGTTGTTTGCAAGGTTACTAAGTTGGAAGTTGCATCGATGGACTTCTTATCTACCGAGTCACTTGGAATACAGCCACCGCAGCTGTGCAATGGTTGCAAAGGCTGTAGGCACTGCCTGGCACTTGTGTCAGGCAAGTCTGCTATTGAGCAGAAAAAACAAGAGCTGATTAAAGAAGGTCTAACACTGGATCTTGTGAAGAAGGAGTGGATGGCAGCCTACCCATACCGGCTGCCAACAAATACGCTGCCGAATAATTCGCAGCAGGCATATAAAATAGCACTACGTGATCGCCGCCGCATGGTGAAAAATGGTGACTATGATGTTTTTTGCAAAGTGTTTAAAGAAGCGGTGCAAAGAGGTGTTTTCGTGAAAGCAACGCCCCAAGATTTAGCTTATAAGGGTGCTGTTGATGGCATATAAGGACAGCATTTCTACGCCGTTGAGAATCTGCGCAAATTCTAGCTTGACCTGCAATGGAACAAGTTTAAATCATATTATGATGGATGGCTTACAACCTACCTACACATTGTTTCACAATCTTATTCGGTTCAAAGGTTACAAATGTGCTTGTGTTTGCGATGTGTGCAAATTCTACAATTCTTTGGCGGCAACGTATGAAGATTCGCAGCTGAAAAGAGTGTGGTTTTCAGAGGATGAGCATGCTGACCCTGAAGTTTATTTGACCAAAAGAATTAACTTCGGGGAAAAGCTTGCCGGCGATTTCGCCGTTACAGCCCTGAGACTTACAGCACAAATTTTTGGAGGGCGCAGCTGCCAAGATGTTCATGATCTGAATATGTGAAAGGTGCAGATGTTGTTGCGAAGCAAGACCTGTGGAGAAGTAAACAACAACCTGCCGGATCCAAATTCGTGCTCCACCAGGATGCTCCAGCTATCAAGCTGGAGCAGTGCACGTATATTGACGACCATACTGGCGACCATAATAGTAAGCCAGAAGCTGTCAAGATGGTTGAAGAAGTGAAGGAGATGATTGAACCTGGAAATTTCAGTTTTAAATCAGTCACTTATTCTGGAGATGATGTTGAACCTTTAAAGGTGTTGGGTATTCAATGGAACCCTAAAGAAGATGTCCTGTTCCTGCCTGTCCGAGTGAATCATGGCGCCAAGGTTAAAGGCCGCAAGTTGCTAGAAGACCTGGATCTGTTGGATTTATGGAGATCCATGCCAGAATGTATCACAAAACGCGAAATTTTGGCGTATAGTTCAACAGCTATACGACCCTTTGGGCTTGATGTGTCCATTGTTGCTGAAGTCTAAGCTTATCCTTCGCCAGGTTTGCATATCTGGAGTATCTTGGGATGAACATGTACCTACAAAGTTGAGAGATGTTTTTGTAGTCAGCTTGGCAGATAGGGCCACACTTGGAGAAGTGCCATTTCAACGTTATTTAGTTCCTGATGAGCCACTGGGGCTCCCAACAATTATTGGTTTCTGTGATGCCTCGAGTTCAGCCTATGCCGCCATCTGCTACTTACAGTGGCCAACGGCCAACGGCTATGAGGTGATCTTGTGTAGCTTTAAAAGTCGTGTGGCTCCTATCAAGTGTGAATCCATCCCACAGCTGGAGTTATTGTCTGGTTTAATTGTGGCAAGACTGGCAGACACAATTGTCCGTGCCCTGCCTTTTGGAGTTGCAGGCAAGATGTTTTTTAGTGATAGCACTTGCGCCATCAGCCAGATAAGTAGTGAGTCTGTGCTATTAAACATTTTTAACAGTCACCGTGTAAGTGAAATTCAGCAGCTGACCCGCCCAGAGGATTGGCGGTGGCTGCCAACTGATGAGAATGTGGCAGATCTTGCCACCAGAGGTGCCTGTAGTATTCAAGATGTGTTACCTGGATCTAGGTACCAGGCTGGACCTAGTTGGCTGCGCCTGGAGCAGGATCAATGGCCTGTAAAAACGGCGGGTGAGGTAAATCATCCCATACCTGAGTCCGAGATGAATCAACGGATGGTAAGGTTAAAGTGTATGTCTATCCAGGTAGTTGACAATGATTTCTGGAGGACATTGGCACAGCGAACCTACAGGCAGGCTCGCAAAACGATGCAGGCAGTGCTCAAAGCTGCCAACCTGTTCAAACTGTTGCTTGTCAAGAAACGAGGAGTGGCGGCCAGGTAAGAGCCGCAAGGAGTTCTGGCCAGGCAAGAGCCGATGGATGATTCCAAGTTTTATGACAATCACATTTTTTCAATTACCTACCTAGATACTGTTTGTGACTTGTTCCTGGCATCTTACAACCAGGAAAAGGAAATGGTTATGGAAGCTGAAGGCAGATTCGATACTCTGCAACCTTATTATCACGAGACAGAGGTGTACAGGCCTATCGTTGGACATGATGGTTATTATCCTGTTCGCAAGTTTAGAATCCTCAAGATGAAGGCCTGTGGTGACGAGGCCTTGGAGGCAGCAGCTGAGGGTAAGAAGAAGTTGTTTAAGGATTCATCTGGTCTTATTTTGATTGATCGTCACAATAAATTGGCCAGATTGATCTTACAGCAGGCCCACAATGAACTTGGCCATGCAGGCCACCGGAAAACCCTGACACATAGCCGCAGGTATGCCTCGATTTCACTTGGCCGCCAAGAAGCTATTGAAGGTTGTTAAATCTTGTTCCCAGTGTTGTCTTGAGTATGCACGTCGTTCAGCACCAACTATGGCAGACGTCCTACCTGACAGGATTGAATCTTCGGTTCCTTTCTACCATGCCCACATTGACCTGGCAGGACCGATTGAAGTTACAAGGCCTGGAGTTCGTACCAGAAAGAATCCAGCTAAGTACAAGGTTTGGTTGTTGATTGCTTGTTGTCGCTTCACACAAGCAGTTTTTATTGATGTTCTAATGGATTATTCTACTGAAGCTGTCATTATTGGTCTAAGGAAGCTTCAAGCATTTTACAATATGCCTAGAGTTGTTACTACAGATTGCGGCACAAATTTTCTGGGCATAAAGAGAATTCTTGATGATGTGATGAAGAAGTCTGATGTGAATTTTGAGTGGCACATTGTGCCAACTGGAGCCCACTCATATGTGGGCTCCGTGGAGCGCCTGGTTGGGATGGTCAAGCGTGTCTTGAACAGAAAGCTGAGTGGAGCAGTTGTTAACCATAATGAGTTGTTGTTGCTGACAGCTGAAACTGCAAGGATTTTAAATTCTAAACCTCTTAGCTATGCTACACAAGGAAATGATGTCAACACTTGGCGCAATATTTCTCCCGCCGATTTGCTGGGCGGCAGAGCCAACGACGGGATTTGTTCGTTCGAAACAGGATCTAAAGATAAAATCACACGTCGTTTGGATCATTTGGAGGAGCTAACTAGACAGTTTCATGAAGTCTACAGACAGCAGCTGCTGCCAGAGTTATTGAGAACCGTTAAGTGGAAACGTAATCAAGTGCCATTAAACGTTGGAGATGTTGTGTTGGTTGATGACTGCACAAGTTTGATGAAGAAATATCGCCTTGGTCGAGTACAAGAGATTCGTGGTGGAGGACGTACAGTTGTTGGGAGATTTAAATTGTCTGATGATGCCAATGCCACGGATAATGAGATTTCTGCAAGAAGATTATTGAAAGTCAACCTACCCCAAGACGATTAAGTATTTTTATTAGTATCGTTCTTTTTTGGCATATTTTTTTCGACTTACAATACTTGCAGATTTTATACAATTTTGTTTTAACTTATAAATGAGTTCAAGATTTTATTTTTGAAGCATAAAACTAAAATTTTTAATCGAATATGTAAGTTTTTTCAATGAATTTCATTTGATCGGGACCTGGGATTTTTTCGCGTAAAATATCTTAGGTACCTAGTTTTTTAGAAGCGAAGCATTTTTTGTTCCTTGTTGGACACAACATGAAATATGATATATTGATAAGAAATAAAATGAAACAACAATTAATCATTGGAAAATATTTTTCTTTTCATATATTTACATGCATTACAAAATAATTTAATATTAATCATATATTAAGATTATTTTCTTCGTTCTGAAGATTTACCTAAAATAAAAAAGCAGTTAATTTTCACGATGAAAGCAGATTTACTTTGATTTGTTTGATTTTCCAAAAGATTTAGCTTAACAACAAGCCTTAACAAAGAGCCCCGACGTTACCGCTGGACTCTTTGCTAAGGCTCTGAAATTAAAGCGTATAATTATAATGATTTGAAAGGAATTCTTTAGAAATTTCTTAAGTTTCTTATTATTTTTTTCGTTTTAACTTTAGAACATTTTTCATTCTATTTGTTTCAGATGATTGTGGTTTGAGCCCCGCGCCAAGGACCCTGTTCGCAGTTATGCAAAAAACACAAAAAGAAACAAAAACATAACCAACAAACAGGGTTAATGGCATGAGGCTAATTTTATTTGTATGTGCGTCGGTTTGATCTGCAATCTTTCGAGGTTCAGGTTAAACTGAGGCCTCATTGCTCTTAATTTTAAAGACTGTATAAATAAGTACAAAGATAGCTTATTATCTATTCAGCCAAAGAGAAATTGCCAAATTAGCACTTTTTGAGACTTTTCTTTTACTTGAGCTTAATTTAAGATTTGCATATGCAAAATGCAATTTTAATTTTATTTGATGAATTAATACAGTCATTTTTTATGTTCTTAGATTTAAGGATATTTATTTTTGATGATTATGTTTTAGATTAAGGATAATTTTATTTTATTGATTATTCTGTTTGTCTAGAATTAAGGATTATTTTCTTGTCTTTCTTTTACATAAAGATTTGATCGAAAAAAATTTTAATGTATGCATTTTCACTTTTCTTTTAGCAAAAAGATTTGTTTGAAAAGAATTTTTTTAGTAGTTGTTCTTTCTTTTATTAAAAGGATTTGAATGAATTATTTTGATGATTTTAATGCAATTTATGTTTAGCATTAAGGATTATTCTAACATTAGAATATTAATATTATTATTGATGATTAGGTACCTAATAATAAGTTTGGGTACTTATTTTTAAATTATTTTTCATGTATTTAATTACAAATGATTATTTTATTTATTTTGAACATTGTGAGGCCATGAGAAATAAGTGTTATGTGTGAGTAGTGAATGTGTAAGCTCTCAATAAAGAATGTTTTACCTCCTATTCCTTTATTCCTGCATAATTTGTGGAATTGTGTCAGTTTGGGTTAGTACGAGTATTCGTGAATATTTTTACTAGCAAATTTGAGGCCACAGGGCCAAATTTTAAACTCTTGTAATTTATGTGGTCATGAATTGTGACTTTTGTGGACACTGTCTGCACACAAAATGAAAAAATTGGATGATGTTGAGTTTGCTTCCCCTCTCACAGGCCGGTGTGTATTGGAAGTATAATAGTATGTTTCGTTGTGAATTCAAACCTTTATCCTTTCTTTCTTTTTCCTTATTATTATTTGGGTAGTCTAGAGAGCGCCTATTTTAAATTTCATAATTGCGCGCAGCATACCAAACAATAACTGCGCACAAGCTATAAACAAAGCTTGCGAAGCCATCTTGATTTTTTCTTTTAACAAGCGCAGAATATCTGTGTGATGAAAACCCATGTATAGTACAAAAATGTGGTGTTATCCATGCTGAATATTCCTTTGAGTGCTTCCCGGCTTGACATGATCAAAAGACTCGGTAAATATTTATTTCTTTTAAGCATTTTAATTAGAATGGAAAGATATTTTAAAGAAGGCAGATTAAAGGACGCCTGCAAGAAATAACACGCTTTAACTGCTGAAAGACTGCCACAAGGAGACCCAATACCCCAAATTTAAAGCCTTCAGCTTCAATAACAAAAAAGTTCTAGGCATTTCAAAATAGCATTTTATATACAATGGAATTTTTGAAAGATTTCCAATGCTCATAAAAGAAAAAACAATATTAAATTACTTCGCCTAGACACAAAATTATAACCTTATCTTTGTCAGAAATTTAGATTGCCTGTAACTGATTACATTTTTACAATAAAAACACAACATTTCATAGTCAAAATCTATGAAAAAAATTCGATTTAAATTGCATTTTTAAACGAAAATCATAGCGGAAACAAAGGGGTAAACTAATACAAGCTTAGCTGTGATTGGTTGTTAAGTTGATTCAGCCTTCTGATTGGCTACAGTACATTCAGTACAACGCAAGTAAATCTTAATTTTTTAAAATGATTTTGACTATAAAAATAGGTATTTTTACTGTAAAAATATAATTAGTTACTGGAAACCTAAATTTATGACAAAAATAAGCTTATAATTTTGTTTCTAGGCCACGTAGTTTAATTTCAAAGTTTTCAACATGAACATTGCAATTCTTTCAAAATTTTCATTGTACATAAAATGTCATTTTAAAATGCCTAAAACTTTTTTGTTATAGAAGCTGAAGGCTTCAAATTTGGTGTATTTGGTCTACTTGTGGCAGTCTTTCAGCAGTTAAAGCGTGGTATTTCTTGCAGGCTTCCTTTAATTCCTTTAATTTTATTAAAAATAGACTAAGTAATTAATTTATTTTTGTATCAGAATATTTTTATAGTAGTCTATGATGATTTTATCTATGAATTATAAACTCGCATTAAGTTTTGATTTAATTTTAAGCAAAAAGAAGCCTAATTCTTTATATGTTTTTAAAATAATAATTCAAAAATCACGCATCCTTCTTAAAGACGATTATGTCCAAAAGCAAAAAAGATTTATTTTCTTTTACAAAACATTTTAACATTTTAATATTTATTTATTAATTTTGTTATTTTTATTTCAGCGTTCACCGTTTCATACAATAAATTGTATTAGTAACTACGCTGGTTTGATTCATGTGGGAAGTAGCAGGTTTTAGTGCGTCTACAATATAAGATCTCGTACACGGCCAGGCAAGAGCCATTGTACCGAAACACAGAGAATATGGACCTATATTAATTTTCTTTACTTTCCTACTGGTTGTTTCTTAAAATCAGAAAACGCATTTTTTTTCTGGACACCCTGTTCAAGTTTATGTTATCACACATTCTTAATAATGAAGATACTTTTTTATTTGTGTTCACTAGTGGCTTCGCCCCAGCCTCTAGGGGCTTTGCCCAAGAGATAATTTTTAAAAAATTGTACTTAACTAAATTTCTACATACCCCCCCCCCCTACATTTTTTTTTTATTTTTGAGGGGGGGTTGGGGGTGTCCAACGCCCCTAGAAAATAGCCTAAAACCACCACAGGATCAGTATGTATATTCCCTGAAGAGTAGAATCCGATCGGTTCATTGGTTACCGAGATCTTAAGGGACAGACAGACAGACATCATTCTACTTTGTATTATAGATGTCTGTCCTTCTGTCTGTATTTTAATGGTTGCTCATATTTACAACAATTTAAGGGTAGTTAAAGGGGGAACTTTTCCTCCCCCAAGGTTTTTTCAGTTTAATCATCTTTCAAAAATTTAACTCCCAGGATGGGGTTGCTATTGGGAAAAAGTTTTAGGGGGAGGTTATTTTCTCATAAAAATTTTCTTTTATACATCTCATATTTAGATTATGACCCCCACCCCCCCATTTAAAATGCTTGGATGTTCTTGAAATAAAAAAAAGATTATTTGTTATTTGGGATCTGATGAGCAAAATACAATTAGGGAAATAAATATCCCGTATACCTACTGCTGCTTACTCTATTCTTAGCGCTTTTAATAGGAAAGCTACTCTCTCTTGGCTGATATTCAAGATAGATTGCTGAACAGACTTTCTGTTAAAGTGGCTGTGAATTTGCAAATAACGTTATATATATAGGTAGATAACTAACAATTGAAGATAAATCTTTAAAAACATTGCCTACAAAAATGAAAAATATTTAATTAGATGAAAAACAATTTTCAAATTTTCTAAACAGAACGATACCGCGCTTATCATTATTATGAAAACTGAATAATAAATGCATTAAATACGAACAATTGCAGTGCATTTATAGGGAATTGTATTCAAAATAGATAAAGCATTGTGTATTTTTTTAAATGTCATTTAAAAGTAACACAACATGATTATCATTTTAATGATAAAAAAAGCAAAAAAGAAAATTAGCCGAAGTTCGAAAAGTAAAATGTTTTTTACCGGCACGACATTTTATTACCTCTCTTTCTATCTATCTGTCTCTCTAACCATCTCTCTCTCTCTCTCTCTCTCTTCTTCTCTCTCTCTCTCTCTCTCTATCTATCTATCTCTATCTATCTCTCTCTCTCTCTCTCTCTCTCTCTCTCTCTCTCTCTCCTTCTCTCTCTCTACCTAACTCTACCTAGGTTAGTTTTAAATTAAATATTATTTAATGTATAAAAAGATTCTAATCTTGTAATTTTATATTTAATTTTATTTAATTCACTAGCAACTTTTTTAATAAAAATAAAATAGCCTAAAACCTTCGCTACAGACAAAAAAAGCTTACCACTTTATAAAATAGGATATTGTTAAATCTTTTTATTAAAAACTCGACATTCTTTCTATTCTGTATTCAGGGAGGAAATGGATATTTAGCTGTTTATTACATTAGTTCCCAAAGTTAATGACATTTTATTCATTGAATAAATAACTCTGGGGACTTTTATTTAATTTTTATTGGTTGGTTCATTACTTTGTGTGTCCAAATGTTTAAACCACTAAATATAGTTTAAAAAAAGTGTAATTTTGTGTATATTTTCCTTTTGGATATCCATTAATTTATCGGCCATTGTCTTATGCCTCTAATTCCCTGGTTTTTATGTAGCAAGTGGGTGTGTGGGTGGGGCGTTAAGTGTGTGTGTGTGTTATACTACGATAGTGTGTGTGTGCGTGTGTGCGGCAAGATAGGTAAGGTATGTGTGTGTGTGTGCGTGTGTGTGTGTGTGTGTGTGTGTGTGTGTGTGTGACAAATTACAATAACTTTTAATTGGAACAAAAAAAATAATGTTTGTTTTTATGGAAAAACTTTAATAAAATGATTGAATTTTTGGCTGAAGTATATAGCAAATATAATACATTTTTACTTTTTAAACAATTTAATTCTTAAATATCATTCTTTCTATAGATTTAAACACTTTTTCTATTGTCTTTATACCAGCTCAAGCATACCGAAATTCGGTTAATAATTTTTTAAAATAAACCAAACTTTTTCATTACATTTTAAAGAAAGTTTGAAGACAAATATTATTAGAGATGTATTATAAAAATATTTCCTAAGTATTGTTTTTTTTGTTTTTATCTGTGAGCGAAAAAATAGCTTATTATTTCATAATTTAATTCTTGCACAGATTTTAACATTATTTTCATGTGGAAATACTCTTTGCATTTTAAACTGATTTTTTTCTAACTTAGTTGAACTTTTAAGGCATTATACTTTGAAAATTACTTTAAAAATACGAAAAGGTAAACGAAAATGCATTTTGAAAAATTAAATTCGCGATCACTTTAATGATTATAGTGTTGCTATTCTTTCTTAAATAATCGTGCAAAACTTGTAAACAAGTCAGTTAGGGAGTTGAATCCATTTATAGAAGCAGAAATATATTACGGATTTGACCCTCTAATAAGTGTAATCTACCATTCCACATTCCCCTCTCTTGGTGATGATATCATCAACACTGATATGATTTTTGTAATCTACAATTCCAATTTTGCCTCTCTTGGTGATGATATCATCAACACCGATATGATTTTTGTAATCTATCATTCCAATTTTGCCTCTCTTGGTGATGATATCATCAATGCCGATATGATTTTTGTAATCTATCATTCCAATTTTGCCTCTCTTGGTGATGATATAATTAATGCCGATACGATTTTTGAAATGTACCATTCCACTTTCAAGAGAGGTGAACCTCGAATGGTGGTTTACACTTTTAACATCGACATAATTGAAATCATGCATACTATTTTTAAATTATGTTAATTGCAGGAATGTATAAAATACTATTTATAATTAAAAAAAAACTTTATGTAAAATAAAAATAATAACTAGAATATACCATTACTATTATGTTGATTTAAATAAGGAAATCAATGTTTATGAATATGCTGATATGTAAACATAAATGTACCATTCCATTTTCGCCTCTATTAAAAGTGGAATTGTACATTTCAAAAAACGTATTAGCGTTGATGATATCATCACCAAGAGAGGGGAAAGTGGAATAGTAGAAAATGTTTTTTAGAGGGTCAAAACCGTAATCATAAATTGTATTTCTGCTTCTATAAAAATGGATTTAATTCCCTAACTGAAAGTGGTCCTTTTTTAATTTACAAAAAACGCCTTTACTGTTTTAACATTTATTTTTTTCTTCAAATTGAATATTGATCCAATACAAAACTGGAGCCTTGACAAATAGTCTCAGCACAATAGGAATTTCCAGACAAAGAGTGGCTGTCTGAATAAACTATACTATAAAGTGAAGTGGGTTTTCACACAATTATTTATTTTGGAATGGGTTTTCCTAGCTCTATAAAAAAGCTCTAAACTTTGACATGACAAGCACTAACATCAGGAGAGACAGACGTAAAGATGGATAGAATATTGTTTTAGATTTTTAGCAAACTTTGTACATATTTATGATTGGTCTAGGGATAGAGATGCAATAATTCCTACTCCTCTTGCCACTGGGGAACAGGTTTTCTATCCTGTTTATGGGTTTTGTTGGCAGGTAAATAAATTGTACTATCCAGGGATTCAAAGGGATACAACTTTGGACAATAAATTTATGTATATCCCTGATGATAATAATTTGTTTAAACTCAATAAATCAAGATTTAATTAAAGTACAAATAACAAATTAGAAAAAGTATTTACAAAACTTTGGATACAAGCATAGTTTACAGTATAATGACCCATCCCTCCTATTCATACTTACATATCATAGCTAAGCATAATGAACATATTTATTTTTTAGTTTAAAGAATATAAGATGCATGAATTTGATTTGAATGTTTCAACAGACATAGATCATATTATAAGGTTTGTAACAGTTGTATCAGCACCAAAATTTGAATGTTTATTTAGCAATATCTAATGTAAAGAGATAGTTGCATGAAGTGCATTTCAGAGAAAAATGTTTTCAAGCAAAAGTTTCAAGTATAATATCAAACATAAATGATTTTATAATTACAATAAATAACAAACAATTAGACATCACTAAATTAGTCGTCATGCTGTTTTTATGAAAATAAGCCAGCTGTATAAATTGCATACACTACAAGAATAGCATTTTTAAGTCTTGATATTTTTAAAACTACATGGTAGAAAATTGAAATCCTCTCAAATATATGCCCTATAAATGTAGTTTAAACCAATTGAAAAATATGCAGCAATGCATTTCGTGCAACTATCTCCTTTACCTCCTATGTAAATTTTGGGAGTAAAAAATCACGAATGCTTTGTGCACCATTTGACAACAAAATTAACCCCCATAGGTAAAATAATTCAATCTTTATTTTTAATTGGCACTATGCAAAATGTAAATTTTAGAATCTTTGTGACAGATGTAGAGAGAAAACAAATTATTTTAGCATTGATCTTGAATCAGCATCAGGTTAATATAAACAAGTATGACAACATCAATAAAAGAGAAGCTCTGAAACAGTAGAACAGACAAACATAAACACTTGTAGAGTGTCAGAACTGAATTAGCAGAATATATTTGTACCAAAAATTGTAAGTAGTTTTTTTAAACTGCATAAGTACAGGACATTGTTAACTTAATAATAGAGTTGGCTTATAACATTATACCTGGTTGTAATGAGAATCATTAGTCCAAAAATCAGATGAATAGAATAATTTTATTAAATAAAAAAAGTTGTTAGAAAGGTTAAAAATCAAAATGTTATAAATGGACGTACAGACTTTCTGGTAACGATTATAGAGATTAAAACTTACCCAAATACTACGGGAATCATCATGCAAATTTTGTAATAGATAGGACAATTCGAACAGGCCTACATAAATATAAAAAAGCTATCCGTTCCAGACCGACCCTAACTATAGAAAAGCTTCTCTTTCAACAAAAATCTTTGTTTATTAATCTGTCCGTCATCTTGTCTGTATGTCTGTCTGAAACGTTTTAGGTGAAACCTGATGTTCTCGGCTCCATTTGAAGACAGACTGCTGAAACTTTTCAGGATTAAATAAGTTCACATGCTCCATAAGGTTCATTAAAATTTGTCAAATAATTGGGATGCTAGAACAATTCCTAGATTTTCATGTTATACATTTTAAAAGGTTCTGTGGTTGCTACTTATTGATGTTGTCATCCTTGTTGTAAACACATATTATATCCTTCGAATAAAGTAACAGAATTTCTGTCTGTACTGAAGGATCTCGCTAACCGCAAAAACGATATAGTTCTCTCTCTATGTGCCCCTAGAGACCTCTAGGGGCATAGCCACTAGTATGTTATATATTTCCAAATTCCTCTCTAAATGTGGTGGTATGGTGGAAGTAGTACCAAAGGAAGGAAAACTTCAATCAATTCTTTTCACAATTAGTAGAAAAGTATTAATTCTTATTATAATGATGATTGATACAACAAAATGTTACCACTTTTGTTGCTAAAATCTAATTGAAAATTTTGGATTTGCTTTTAAAACTTTTGGTACTAGTAAAATTTATCTTCCACCCCCCCTTTTTTTTTTACATATTTTCCATTAATCCATACCTAATGATCTTCAAATAAATGAAAATAGGTTTTTAATTTATAAAAAAGCAATATTTATTAATTTTTATTATTTTATTTTTCAATTTTCTTTAAAAAGAATTAATTTTCATTTTAGGAAAATTTTCCAGCATATGACAATTGTGAGCCTTATGAAAAGGAAACTTTTTCTCAGTGTATAGACAGCAGGGGCGTCCAAGCTTTTTATTTTGGGGGGGGGGAAATTTTTTTAAGGGGGGGGTAAAATGGCGCAATTTTTTTTACCCCCCCCAAAATTTTTACCTCGGGGGTAAAATTTGCTTGGGGGGGTAATTACCCCCCCTGAAATCTGTTGGCAGGGGTAAAATTTGTTTACCCCCCCAAAAATTTACCCCCGGGGTAAAATATTTGGGGGGGGGGGTAATTTAAATTTTATCAAAAATTTAGTATTAAAAATGCGCGCAAAGCGCGCAAAATTTTTTTTTGTTTAGCCGCTGGTGCTAAAATATTGAAATAAAAAAACCCAATAACTTAAAGTATCAAGGTATGATCTTGCAGTTTTTGATAACCCAGGCCTCAAGAAAAGTTTTTTTAAATACCATTAAAACATAAAAAATAACATGGATAACAAAAACACATAACAAATATCACACTAAGTAATAGTATATTGAAACATTATATAATAATGTTTAATAAATTTGATCAAATATTTAGTTTTTCTCTAATCTTCTATGTTCAAAATGTCTTCTTCCTAAAGAATAAAATATAAAAATATGTTCATTAGGATAAATAAGTTGGAAGGAATTTTAATATTAGGGGGAGATTTGAAAACTGCATCAAATCTTAAGGATTTTTTTTATAAAATTCGTTTTTTGTATAATTTTTTATCTAAAAGCGGAAATACAATTTAGGTTGATTAATTTTGACATCTGTGATTTTGCGCTCTAATCCACCTATCCTATTGGTCAAAATTAATTAACTTAGAAATTTTTTTTTTAATTTTGAAAATTTGAGTACCCTAAAGCAACAACCCGCAGGTTATTGGAATTATCTTTCCGGAATTGCTTTAAAACCGATTGTTATCTACTGTATTAGAACTGGTTATGATCCATACTGAGAAATCATGTATCGTATAGAATTATAGACAATTTCCCACAAATAATAAACTCAATATCAGTAACAAATGAGCCATAATATAGATTTAAATCATATTGGTTGAAAAGTACACAAAGTTTTATAAAGACCAAAACAAGAGAAATCTTGTTTTTATAAAAATATTGGCTAACAATAAAATTTACAGTCAAATTTCCTCTCTCATCTGGAAAATTAGTTACATTTATGCTACTTAAAAATTACTATAGAACGAGTAAATTATGATGAAATACCTTTTGTTTCTCTTGATAAGTTTCTTTTCTATATAATTGTCGTGGCTTTGTAGATTTTGTATTAGTTACCATTCCCTGTAATATAAAAATATTACCGGCTTCGCCCCTAGAGGTAATTAAAAAAAAGAAAATTAAGTACTACTGGTGCTGCTAGTAGTTTTTTGTGAAGAATTCCTGTAAAAACATTGTTCCCCATAAAAAATAGGTACCTAGGTAACAAAAAATAAGTGGGAGGATTATTTATTTTTGGGGGAGTTGGGGGTGTTCAACGCCCCAAAAAATAGCCTAAAACCACCACAGGACCAGTAGGTATATTCCCTGAAGAGTAGAATCCGATCGGTTTAGTGGTTACCGATATCTTAAGGGACGGACATACATCATTCTACTTTGTATTTTACGATATAGTTTTTTTCCTATTGTAGACAGCTTTTCTCGGATATTAAAATGAAAAATTATAAGGTTAAATCAGTTTTGTTAACCCTGTATGTTTGTCTGTCTGTTGTTCTGTCTGTAGTTCTGTCGGTTTTTCTGTCTGTTGTTCTGTCTGTAGTTCTGTCTGTTTTTCTGTCGGTTTTTCTGTCTGCATTGTTGCAGGATTTAGCATTTCTTAAACACTGGTATACAATGTATAGACAAATCAGCTTTGTTAACCCTGTCTGTTTGTGTCTGTTTTTCTATAGGTTTTTCTGTCTGTTTTTATGTCTGTTTGTGTCTGTTTTCCTGTCTGTTTTTATGTAAGTCTATCTATCTATCAATCTTCCTGCATAGATTTTTAAAATACCTGTGAAGAATGTCGTCTTCTGTTTCCAGAAGCCACCATTTTGTTTATTTCTTCCAGTGTTAGGCCTTGCCTAAATATACAAAATTTATGCATTTGTTGCAGGATTTAGCATTTCTCAAACACTGGTAAACATTGTATATACAAATAACAATCCTAATCATTATTAAATATCATGGTATACTGCTGAAGAAAATTTGATAAAGAAATTTAACAGACAGAAGGAAAGGTTTCATAGTGCAAGAAATCTGTATTACTCTCTGAGAACTTACACAAGTACCCAAAGTTTTATGAAAATACTTTCTCAAATTTGTGGACTTCAAAACTTTTCATTTACTTTTATTAAATCTTGATTGGATGTTTTAAACAGCAATTTACCAGGGGTGTGGGAAACCAGTAGGGCGAAAAATTTATAAATCTTCAAAAGGTTTATTTTGTTTATTATCATATATAATATACATAGATTTATTCCATCGTCCAATGTCTTATCCCTTTAGATCCCTAATATAATGTATGTTTTGTAAAAACTGACCTTTTTAACACCTCTTCATAACGTTTCTCCATGGATTTTAATCTTTCTGACTTGACAAGTTTTTGGAACAAAGTTGGCTGGTTTTCTACTCTTGTCAACATTTCTTCTAGCTCCTAAGAAAAAAACCTTTCAAACTATATAGGTAAATATCTGTTCGCCTGTAA